>NW_026646134.1:0-137523 GCF_949987535.1 Balaenoptera acutorostrata
ATTCCTTTTTCAGTGAACTGGACTCAACACCCCCTATTCACCGCACAAGAATATATCTGACTAGTAAGAATCTTCAAACCTATGTATTGATATCTCTCTGTAAGTGAGTCAAGGGGGTGTAAAGCGGCATAAACACAGCCGTGAAAAGCAGCTAAACCCCATTATAAAAATAAATTACTTTTCAAAACCCGTGAAACAAAGGCAGTGAAAGAGAGAGAAATTCTTACAAAATTCGTTCAGGGGCTGTGATGCAACCTGGATTGACCATATCTAGACCCACAGCTGATTGAGACATAAGGGTGGACACTCTTGGGGCTGAGAGGTTCGGTGAGGTTGGGTGAGCCAACGCAGACCCTTTCAAGTAATACTGCATGGTACCCATCCCATGGGTCCCAAATCTCCAGGTTCAAGGGCATCTTCCTACGTCGAAAACAGGCATGAGAAACCCAGAAGATGGTACACCGTGTGATCGGGAAAGGTTTCTAAAACGCACCTCATTTCTCATCTCCTTTGCTCGGGTTCGCCATTCCAGCCGATTTACTAGCCATCTCCCTCCTTGGAGAATCAGCACCTTTAACCTCCTGTTCCGTACAGGTTGCAATTTGTCCTGAGGATGAACGGGAAGAGGGGGAACCAATGAGAGACTAGCTCTAGGGGTTGGGACAGGCACAGGTCACTCTATTTTCCCATCAGGAAGAAGAATTAAGCACAAGCTCAGCCTGCCCCCCAGAACCAGAAGAGGGCCTGAAGCAATCCTGCGCTTTTGCGGCCAGCTCCCAAAAAAGCGAGTTGAAAAATGGAGCTCAGGGGCACTGCAATTCACAAACCTGCAGAGTTTTAAATGATACCTCTCGTCCACAAATATATTAAGGGAAGGCAACGAAGAGGCTTTGAAAGCAAGGCAGAATTGCAGGAAACAGATTTCAGGAGGTAGATTCGAATCGCCTTGAAAGCACATGAAAAGCGGCAAAACGTGGACAATGATGCCCTTGGCCAAAAAGGGCGTATGCGTTTTTTCCTGAATATATTCAGGAAAAAACGCATACACCCTTTTTGGCCAACCAAGCAACCTGGAAAGGCCAATCAGCGCTCCAAAGAAGTCTCGCTTCCCAGCGGGCAAAAGGGCCATGCGGAAAAAAGTGTCCAAACCAGAAATGCAGGACCGGCCATGGAGAAATGGGAGCCTTGCTACGCTGATGGGTGGGATGTAAATTGCCAACAGCCACTCTGGAGAAGTGTACGGTGTGTTCTGAAACATCTAAAAAACACAGCTTGGAGAGCATAGGGCACTTCCACTCGTGGGCGTATAAATTGGGAAAACTAAAAATCAGCAAGACACAGGCACCCCAAAGTTTAGGGCTGCTCTGTGGACAAGAACCCCCACTTCATTACACCTTAAATATCCTAGGAAAGAGAAAAATGGATAAAGAAGTGGTGGTCCTCATGTACAATGGAATATCACTCAGCCAGGAAATCCACGTCATAAGGCTAGTAGCAGCACGATGAGTGGATTTAGGTACGACGATTCTAAGTGAAATAAGTCACACAGAGAAAGACACTTATCATAAGATATCACTTAGAGAGGGAATGTAAAAACCGCTACACTTGAACTGAATTACAAAACAGAACAGAGTCACACGTTCAGAAAACACACTATGGCTGCTGAACGGGAAAGGTGAGGTGGGGTGATGCATAAAACAAGGGTTTCAAATTAGCTCAGATACCGTTCCATAAACCCAATATGTAAGAGACAAGACCTATTCTTTTTCAGTGAACTGGACTCAACACCCCCTATTCACCGCAGAAGAATATATCTGACTAATAAGAATCTTCAAACCTATGTATTGATATCTCTCCGTAAGTGAGTCAAGGGGGTGTAAAGCGGCATAAACACAGCCGTGAAAAGCAGCTAAACCCCAATATAAAAATAAATTACTTTTCAAAACCCGTGAAACAAAGACAGTGAAAGAGAGAGAAATTCTTACAAAATTCGTTCAGGGGCTGTGATGCAACCTGGATTGACCATATCTAGACCCACAGCTGATTGAGACATAAGGGTGGACACTCTTGGGGCTGAGAGGTTCGGTGAGGTTGGGTGAGCCAACGCAGACCCTTTCAAGTAATACTGCATGGTACCCATCCCATGGGTCCCAAATCTCCAGGTTCAAGGGCATCTTCCTACGTCGAAAACAGGCATGAGAAACCCAGAAGATGGTACACCGTGTGATCGGGAAAGGTTTCTAAAACGCACCTCATTTCTCATCTCCTTTGCTCGGGTTCGCCATTCCAGCCGATTTACTAGCCATCTCCCTCCTTGGAGAATCAGCACCTTTAACCTCCTGTTCCGTACAGGTTGCAATTTGTCCTGAGGATGAACGGGAAGAGGGGGAACCAATGAGAGACTAGCTCTAGGTGTTGGGACAGGCACAGGTCACTCTATTTTCCCATCAGGAAGAAGAATTAAGCACAAGCTCAGCCTGCCCCCCAGAACCAGAAGAGGGCCTGAAGCAATCCTGCGCTTTTGCGGCCAGCTCCCAAAAAAGCGAGTTGAAAAATGGAGCTCAGGGGCACTGCAATTCACAAACCTGCAGAGTTTTAAATGATACCTCTCGTCCACAAATATATTAAGGGAAGGCAACGAAGAGGCTTTGAAAGCAAGGCAGAATTGCAGGAAACAGATTTCAGGAGGTAGATTCGAATCGCCTTGAAAGCACATGAAAAGCGGCAAAACGTGGACAATGATGCCCTTGGCCAAAAAGGGCGTATGCGTTTTTTCCTGAATATATTCAGGAAAAAACGCATACGCCCTTTTTGGCCAACCAAGCAACCTGGAAAGGCCAATCAGCGCTCCAAAGAAGTCTCGCTTCCCAGCGGGCAAAAGGGCCATGCGGAAAAAAGTGTCCAAACCAGAAATGCAGGACCGGCCATGGAGAAATGGGAGCCTTGCTACGCTGATGGGTGGGATGTAAATTGCCAACAGCCACTCTGGAGAAGTGTACGGTGTGTTCTGAAACATCTAAAAAACACAGCTTGGAGAGCATAGGGCACTTCCACTCGTGGGCGTATAAATTGGGAAAACTAAAAATCAGCAAGACACAGGCACCCCAAAGTTTAGGGCTGCTCTGTTGACAAGAACCCCCACTTCATTACACCTTAAATATCCTAGGAAAGAGAAAAATGGATAAAGAAGTGGTGGTCCTCATGTACAATGGAATATCACTCAGCCATGAAATCCACGTCATAAGGCTAGTAGCAGCACGATGAGTGGATTTAGGTACGACGATTCTAAGTGAAATAAGTCACACAGAAAAAGACACTTATCATAAGATATCACTTAGAGAGGGAATGTAAAAACCGCTACACTTGAACTGAATTACAAAACAGAACAGAGTCACACGTTCAGAAAACACACTATGGCTGCTGAACGGGAAAGGTGAGGTGGGGTGATGCATAAAACAAGGGTTTCAAATTAGCTCAGATACCGTTCCATAAACCCAATATGTAAGAGACAAGACCTATTCCTTTTTCAGTGAACTGGACTCAACACCCCCTATTCACCGCACAAGAATATATCTGACTAGTAAGAATCTTCAAACCTATGTATTGATATCTCTCTGTAAGTGAGTCAAGGGGGTGTAAAGCGGCATAAACACAGCCGTGAAAAGCAGCTAAACCCCATTATAAAAATAAATTACTTTTCAAAACCCGTGAAACAAAGGCAGTGAAAGAGAGAGAAATTCTTACAAAATTCGTTCAGGGGCTGTGATGCAACCTGGATTGACCATATCTAGACCCACAGCTGATTGAGACATAAGGGTGGACACTCTTGGGGCTGAGAGGTTCGGTGAGGTTGGGTGAGCCAACGCAGACCCTTTCAAGTAATACTGCATGGTACCCATCCCATGGGTCCCAAATCTCCAGGTTCAAGGGCATCTTCCTACGTCGAAAACAGGCATGAGAAACCCAGAAGATGGTACACCGTGTGATCGGGAAAGGTTTCTAAAACGCACCTCATTTCTCATCTCCTTTGCTCGGGTTCGCCATTCCAGCCGATTTACTAGCCATCTCCCTCCTTGGAGAATCAGCACCTTTAACCTCCTGTTCCGTACAGGTTGCAATTTGTCCTGAGGATGAACGGGAAGAGGGGGAACCAATGAGAGACTAGCTCTAGGTGTTGGGACAGGCACAGGTCACTCTATTTTCCCATCAGGAAGAAGAATTAAGCACAAGCTCAGCCTGCCCCCCAGAACCAGAAGAGGGCCTGAAGCAATCCTGTGCTTTTGCGGCCAGCTCCCAAAAAAGCGAGTTGAAAAATGGAGCTCAGGGGCACTGCAATTCACAAACCTGCAGAGTTTTAAATGATACCTCTCGTCCACAAATATATTAAGGGAAGGCAACGAAGAGGCTTTGAAAGCAAGGCAGAATTGCAGGAAACAGATTTCAGGAGGTAGATTCGAATCGCCTTGAAAGCACATGAAAAGCGGCAAAACGTGGACAATGATGCCCTTGGCCAAAAAGGGCGTATGCGTTTTTTCCTGAATATATTCAGGAAAAAACGCATACGCCCTTTTTGGCCAACCAAGCAACCTGGAAAGGCCAATCAGCGCTCCAAAGAAGTCTCACTTCCCAGCGGGCAAAAGGGCCATGCGGAAAAAAGTGTCCAAACCAGAAATGCAGGACCGGCCATGGAGAAATGGGAGCCTTGCTACGCTGATGGGTGGGATGTAAATTGCCAACAGCCACTCTGGAGAAGTGTACGGTGTGTTCTGAAACATCTAAAAAACACAGCTTGGAGAGCATAGGGCACTTCCACTCATGGGCGTATAAATTGGGAAAACTAAAAATCAGCAAGACACAGGCACCCCAAAGTTTAGGGCTGCTCTGTTGACAAGAACCCCCACTTCATTACACCTTAAATATCCTAGGAAAGAGAAAAATGGATAAAGAAGTGGTGGTCCTCATGTACAATGGAATATCACTCAGCCATGAAATCCACGTCATAAGGCTAGTAGCAGCACGATGAGTGGATTTAGGTACGACGATTCTAAGTGAAATAAGTCACACAGAAAAAGACACTTATCATAAGATATCACTTAGAGAGGGAATGTAAAAACCGCTACACTTGAACTGAATTACAAAACAGAACAGAGTCACACGTTCAGAAAACACACTATGGCTGCTGAACGGGAAAGGTGAGGTGGGGTGATGCATAAAACAAGGGTTTCAAATTAGCTCCGATACCGTTCCATAAACCCAATATGTAAGAGACAAGACCTATTCCTTTTTCAGTGAACTGGACTCAACACCCCCTATTCACCGCACAAGAATATATCTGACTAGTAAGAATCTTCAAACCTATGTATTGATATCTCTCTGTAAGTGAGTCAAGGGGGTGTAAAGCGGCATAAACACAGCCGTGAAAAGCAGCTAAACCCCATTATAAAAATAAATTACTTTTCAAAACCCGTGAAACAAAGGCAGTGAAAGAGAGAGAAATTCTTACAAAATTCGTTCAGGGGCTGTGATGCAACCTGGATTGACCATATATAGACCCACAGCTGATTGAGACATAAGGGTGGACACTCTTGGGGCTGAGAGGTTCGCTGAGGTTGGGTGAGCCAACGCAGACCCTTTCAAGTAATACTGCATGGTACCCATCCCATGGGTCCCAAATCTCCAGGTTCAAGGGCATCTTCCTACGTCGAAAACAGGCATGAGAAACCCAGAAGATGGTACACCGTGTGATCGGGAAAGGTTTCTAAAACGCACCTCATTTCTCATCTCCTTTGCTCGGGTTCGCCATTCCAGCCGATTTACTAGCCATCTCCCTCCTTGGAGAATCAGCACCTTTAACCTCCTGTTCCGTACAGGTTGCAATTTGTCCTGAGGATGAACGGGAAGAGGGGGAACCAATGAGAGACTAGCTCTAGGTGTTGGGACAGGCACAGGTCACTCTATTTTCCCATCAGGAAGAAGAATTAAGCACAAGCTCAGCCTGCCCCCCAGAACCAGAAGAGGGCCTGAAGCAATCCTGCGCTTTTGCGGCCAGCTCCCAAAAAAGCGAGTTGAAAAATGGAGCTCAGGGGCACTGCAATTCACAAACCTGCAGAGTTTTAAATGATACCTCTCGTCCACAAATATATTAAGGGAAGGCAACGAAGAGGCTTTGAAAGCAAGGCAGAATTGCAGGAAACAGATTTCAGGAGGTAGATTCGAATCGCCTTGAAAGCACATGAAAAGCGGCAAAACGTGGACAATGATGCCCTTGGCCAAAAAGGGCGTATGCGTTTTTTCCTGAATATATTCAGGAAAAAACGCATACGCCCTTTTTGGCCAACCAAGCAACCTGGAAAGGCCAATCAGCGCTCCAAAGAAGTCTCGCTTCCCAGCGGGCAAAAGGGCCATGCGGAAAAAAGTGTCCAAACCAGAAATGCAGGACCGGCCATGGAGAAATGGGAGCCTTGCTACGCTGATGGGTGGGATGTAAATTGCCAACAGCCACTCTGGAGAAGTGTACGGTGTGTTCTGAAACATCTAAAAAACACAGCTTGGAGAGCATAGGGCACTTCCACTCATGGGCGTATAAATTGGGAAAACTAAACATCAGCAAGACACAGGCACCCCAAAGTTTAGGGCTGCTCTGTTGACAAGAACCCCCACTTCATTACACCTTAAATATCCTAGGAAAGAGAAAAATGGATAAAGAAGTGGTGGTCCTCATGTACAATGGAATATCACTCAGCCATGAAATCCACGTCATAAGGCTAGTAGCAGCACGATGAGTGGATTTAGGTACGACGATTCTAAGTGAAATAAGTCACACAGAAAAAGACACTTATCATAAGATATCACTTAGAGAGGGAATGTAAAAACCGCTACACTTGAACTGAATTACAAAACAGAACAGAGTCACACGTTCAGAAAACACACTATGGCTGCTGAACGGGAAAGGTGAGGTGGGGTGATGCATAAAACAAGGGTTTCAAATTAGCTCCGATACCGTTCCATAAACCCAATATGTAAGAGACAAGACCTATTCCTTTTTCAGTGAACTGGACTCAACACCCCCTATTCACCGCACAAGAATATATCTGACTAGTAAGAATCTTCAAACCTATGTATTGATATCTCTCTGTAAGTGAGTCAAGGGGGTGTAAAGCGGCATAAACACAGCCGTGAAAAGCAGCTAAACCCCATTATAAAAATAAATTACTTTTCAAAACCCGTGAAACAAAGGCAGTGAAAGAGAGAGAAATTCTTACAAAATTCGTTCAGGGGCTGTGATGCAACCTGGATTGACCATATCTAGACCCACAGCTGATTGAGACATAAGGGTGGACACTCTTGGGGCTGAGAGGTTCGGTGAGGTTGGGTGAGCCAACGCAGACCCTTTCAAGTAATACTGCATGGTACCCATCCCATGGGTCCCAAATCTCCAGGTTCAAGGGCATCTTCCTACGTCGAAAACAGGCATGAGAAACCCAGAAGATGGTACACCGTGTGATCGGGAAAGGTTTCTAAAACGCACCTCATTTCTCATCTCCTTTGCTCGGGTTCGCCATTCCAGCCGATTTACTAGCCATCTCCCTCCTTGGAGAATCAGCACCTTTAACCTCCTGTTCCGTACAGGTTGCAATTTGTCCTGAGGATGAACGGGAAGAGGGGGAACCAATGAGAGACTAGCTCTAGGGGTTGGGACAGGCACAGGTCACTCTATTTTCCCATCAGGAAGAAGAATTAAGCACAAGCTCAGCCTGCCCCCCAGAACCAGAAGAGGGCCTGAAGCAATCCTGCGCTTTTGCGGCCAGCTCCCAAAAAAGCGAGTTGAAAAATGGAGCTCAGGGGCACTGCAATTCACAAACCTGCAGAGTTTTAAATGATACCTCTCGTCCACAAATATATTAAGGGAAGGCAACGAAGAGGCTTTGAAAGCAAGGCAGAATTGCAGGAAACAGATTTCAGGAGGTAGATTCGAATCGCCTTGAAAGCACATGAAAAGCGGCAAAACGTGGACAATGATGCCCTTGGCCAAAAAGGGCGTATGCGTTTTTTCCTGAATATATTCAGGAAAAAACGCATACGCCCTTTTTGGCCAACCAAGCAACCTGGAAAGGCCAATCAGCGCTCCAAAGAAGTCTCGCTTCCCAGCGGGCAAAAGGGCCATGCGGAAAAAAGTGTCCAAACCAGAAATGCAGGACCGGCCATGGAGAAATGGGAGCCTTGCTACGCTGATGGGTGGGATGTAAATTGCCAACAGCCACTCTGGAGAAGTGTACGGTGTGTTCTGAAACATCTAAAAAACACAGCTTGGAGAGCATAGGGCACTTCCACTCGTGGGCGTATAAATTGGGAAAACTAAAAATCAGCAAGACACAGGCACCCCAAAGTTTAGGGCTGCTCTGTGGACAAGAACCCCCACTTCATTACACCTTAAATATCCTAGGAAAGAGAAAAATGGATAAAGAAGTGGTGGTCCTCATGTACAATGGAATATCACTCAGCCAGGAAATCCACGTCATAAGGCTAGTAGCAGCACGATGAGTGGATTTAGGTACGACGATTCTAAGTGAAATAAGTCACACAGAGAAAGACACTTATCATAAGATATCACTTAGAGAGGGAATGTAAAAACCGCTACACTTGAACTGAATTACAAAACAGAACAGAGTCACACGTTCAGAAAACACACTATGGCTGCTGAACGGGAAAGGTGAGGTGGGGTGATGCATAAAACAAGGGTTTCAAATTAGCTCAGATACCGTTCCATAAACCCAATATGTAAGAGACAAGACCTATTCCTTTTTCAGTGAACTGGACTCAACACCCCCTATTCACCGCAGAAGAATATATCTGACTAATAAGAATCTTCAAACCTATGTATTGATATCTCTCTGTAAGTGAGTCAAGGGGGTGTAAAGCGGCATAAACACAGCCGTGAAAAGCAGCTAAACCCCATTATAAAAATAAATTACTTTTCAAAACCCGTGAAACAAAGGCAGTGAAAGAGAGAGAAATTCTTACAAAATTCGTTCAGGGGCTGTGATGCAACCTGGATTGACCATATCTAGACCCACAGCTGATTGAGACATAAGGGTGGACACTCTTGGGGCTGAGAGGTTCGGTGAGGTTGGGTGAGCCAACGCAGACCCTTTCAAGTAATACTGCATGGTACCCATCCCATGGGTCCCAAATCTCCAGGTTCAAGGGCATCTTCCTACGTCGAAAACAGGCATGAGAAACCCAGAAGATGGTACACCGTGTGATCGGGAAAGGTTTCTAAAACGCACCTCATTTCTCATCTCCTTTGCTCGGGTTCGCCATTCCAGCCGATTTACTAGCCATCTCCCTCCTTGGAGAATCAGCACCTTTAACCTCCTGTTCCGTACAGGTTGCAATTTGTCCTGAGGATGAACGGGAAGAGGGGGAACCAATGAGAGACTAGCTCTAGGTGTTGGGACAGGCACAGGTCACTCTATTTTCCCATCAGGAAGAAGAATTAAGCACAAGCTCAGCCTGCCCCCCAGAACCAGAAGAGGGCCTGAAGCAATCCTGCGCTTTTGCGGCCAGCTCCCAAAAAAGCGAGTTGAAAAATGGAGCTCAGGGGCACTGCAATTCACAAACCTGCAGAGTTTTAAATGATACCTCTCGTCCACAAATATATTAAGGGAAGGCAACGAAGAGGCTTTGAAAGCAAGGCAGAATTGCAGGAAACAGATTTCAGGAGGTAGATTCGAATCGCCTTGAAAGCACATGAAAAGCGGCAAAACGTGGACAATGATGCCCTTGGCCAAAAAGGGCGTATGCGTTTTTTCCTGAATATATTCAGGAAAAAACGCATACGCCCTTTTTGGCCAACCAAGCAACCTGGAAAGGCCAATCAGCGCTCCAAAGAAGTCTCGCTTCCCAGCGGGCAAAAGGGCCATGCGGAAAAAAGTGTCCAAACCAGAAATGCAGGACCGGCCATGGAGAAATGGGAGCCTTGCTACGCTGATGGGTGGGATGTAAATTGCCAACAGCCACTCTGGAGAAGTGTACGGTGTGTTCTGAAACATCTAAAAAACACAGCTTGGAGAGCATAGGGCACTTCCACTCATGGGCGTATAAATTGGGAAAACTAAAAATCAGCAAGACACAGGTACCCCAAAGTTTAGGGCTGCTCTGTTGACAAGAACCCCCACTTCATTACACCTTAAATATCCTAGGAAAGAGAAAAATGGATAAAGAAGTGGTGGTCCTCATGTACAATGGAATATCACTCAGCCATGAAATCCACGTCATAAGGCTAGTAGCAGCACGATGAGTGGATTTAGGTACGACGATTCTAAGTGAAATAAGTCACACAGAAAAAGACACTTATCATAAGATATCACTTAGAGAGGGAATGTAAAAACCGCTACACTTGAACTGAATTACAAAACAGAACAGAGTCACACGTTCAGAAAACACACTATGGCTGCTGAACGGGAAAGGTGAGGTGGGGTGATGCATAAAACAAGGGTTTCAAATTAGCTCCGATACCGTTCCATAAACCCAATATGTAAGAGACAAGACCTATTCTTTGCTCACTGAACTGGACTCAACACCCCCTATTCACCGCACAAGACTATATCTGACTAGTAAGAATCTTCAAACCTATGTATTGATATCTCTCTGTAAGTGAGTCAAGGGGGTGTAAAGCGGCATAAACACAGCCGTGAAAAGCAGCTAAACCCCATTATAAAAATAAATTACTTTTCAAAACCCGTGAAACAAAGGCAGTGAAAGAGAGAGAAATTCTTACAAAATTCGTTCAGGGGCTGTGATGCAACCTGGATTGACCATATCTAGACCCACAGCTGATTGAGACATAAGGGTGGACACTCTTGGGGCTGAGAGGTTCGGTGAGGTTGGGTGAGCCAACGCAGACCCTTTCAAGTAATACTGCATGGTACCCATCCCATGGGTCCCAAATCTCCAGGTTCAAGGGCATCTTCCTACGTCGAAAACAGGCATGAGAAACCCAGAAGATGGTACACCGTGTGATCGGGAAAGGTTTCTAAAACGCACCTCATTTCTCATCTCCTTTGCTCGGGTTCGCCATTCCAGCCGATTTACTAGCCATCTCCCTCCTTGGAGAATCAGCACCTTTAACCTCCTGTTCCGTACAGGTTGCAATTTGTCCTGAGGATGAACGGGAAGAGGGGGAACCAATGAGAGACTAGCTCTAGGTGTTGGGACAGGCACAGGTCACTCTATTTTCCCATCAGGAAGAAGAATTAAGCACAAGCTCAGCCTGCCCCCCAGAACCAGAAGAGGGCCTGAAGCAATCCTGCGCTTTTGCGGCCAGCTCCCAAAAAAGCGAGTTGAAAAATGGAGCTCAGGGGCACTGCAATTCACAAACCTGCAGAGTTTTAAATGATACCTCTCGTCCACAAATATATTAAGGGAAGGCAACGAAGAGGCTTTGAAAGCAAGGCAGAATTGCAGGAAACAGATTTCAGGAGGTAGATTCGAATCGCCTTGAAAGCACATGAAAAGCGGCAAAACGTGGACAATGATGCCCTTGGCCAAAAAGGGCGTATGCGTTTTTTCCTGAATATATTCAGGAAAAAACGCATACGCCCTTTTTGGCCAACCAAGCAACCTGGAAAGGCCAATCAGCGCTCCAAAGAAGTCTCGCTTCCCAGCGGGCAAAAGGGCCATGCGGAAAAAAGTGTCCAAACCAGAAATGCAGGACCGGCCATGGAGAAATGGGAGCCTTGCTACGCTGATGGGTGGGATGTAAATTGCCAACAGCCACTCTGGAGAAGTGTACGGTGTGTTCTGAAACATCTAAAAAACACAGCTTGGAGAGCATAGGGCACTTCCACTCATGGGCGTATAAATTGGGAAAACTAAAAATCAGCAAGACACAGGCACCCCAAAGTTTAGGGCTGCTCTGTTGACAAGAACCCCCACTTCATTACACCTTAAATATCCTAGGAAAGAGAAAAATGGATAAAGAAGTGGTGGTCCTCATGTACAATGGAATATCACTCAGCCAGGAAATCCACGTCATAAGGCTAGTAGCAGCACGATGAGTGGATTTAGGTACGACGATTCTAAGTGAAATAAGTCACACAGAAAAAGACACTTATCATAAGATATCACTTAGAGAGGGAATGTAAAAACCGCTACACTTGAACTGAATTACAAAACAGAACAGAGTCACACGTTCAGAAAACACACTATGGCTGCTGAACGGGAAAGGTGAGGTGGGGTGATGCATAAAACAAGGGTTTCAAATTAGCTCCGATACCGTTCCATAAACCCAATATGTAAGAGACAAGACCTATTCCTTTTTCAGTGAACTGGACTCAACACCCCCTATTCACCGCACAAGAATATATCTGACTAGTAAGAATCTTCAAACCTATGTATTGATATCTCTCTGTAAGTGAGTCAAGGGGGTGTAAAGCGGCATAAACACAGCCGTGAAAAGCAGCTAAACCCCATTATAAAAATAAATTACTTTTCAAAACCCGTGAAACAAAGGCAGTGAAAGAGAGAGAAATTCTTACAAAATTCGTTCAGGGGCTGTGATGCAACCTGGATTGACCATATCTAGACCCACAGCTGATTGAGACATAAGGGTGGACACTCTTGGGGCTGAGAGGTTCGGTGAGGTTGGGTGAGCCAACGCAGACCCTTTCAAGTAATACTGCATGGTACCCATCCCATGGGTCCCAAATCTCCAGGTTCAAGGGCATCTTCCTACGTCGAAAACAGGCATGAGAAACCCAGAAGATGGTACACCGTGTGATCGGGAAAGGTTTCTAAAACGCACCTCATTTCTCATCTCCTTTGCTCGGGTTCGCCATTCCAGCCGATTTACTAGCCATCTCCCTCCTTGGAGAATCAGCACCTTTAACCTCCTGTTCCGTACAGGTTGCAATTTGTCCTGAGGATGAACGGGAAGAGGGGGAACCAATGAGAGACTAGCTCTAGGGGTTGGGACAGGCACAGGTCACTCTATTTTCCCATCAGGAAGAAGAATTAAGCACAAGCTCAGCCTGCCCCCCAGAACCAGAAGAGGGCCTGAAGCAATCCTGCGCTTTTGCGGCCAGCTCCCAAAAAAGCGAGTTGAAAAATGGAGCTCAGGGGCACTGCAATTCACAAACCTGCAGAGTTTTAAATGATACCTCTCGTCCACAAATATATTAAGGGAAGGCAACGAAGAGGCTTTGAAAGCAAGGCAGAATTGCAGGAAACAGATTTCAGGAGGTAGATTCGAATCGCCTTGAAAGCACATGAAAAGCGGCAAAACGTGGACAATGATGCCCTTGGCCAAAAAGGGCGTATGCGTTTTTTCCTGAATATATTCAGGAAAAAACGCATACGCCCTTTTTGGCCAACCAAGCAACCTGGAAAGGCCAATCAGCGTCAAGCAAGTCTCGCATTCCCAAGCGGGCAAAAGGGCCATGCGGAAAAAAGTGTCCAAACCAGAAATGCAGGACCGGCCATGGAGAAATGGGAGCCTTGCTACGCTGATGGGTGGGATGTAAATTGCCAACAGCCACTCTGGAGAAGTGTACGGTGTGTTCTGAAACATCTAAAAAACACAGCTTGGAGAGCATAGGGCACTTCCACTCGTGGGCGTATAAATTGGGAAAACTAAAAATCAGCAAGACACAGGCACCCCAAAGTTTAGGGCTGCTCTGTGGACAAGAACCCCCACTTCATTACACCTTAAATATCCTAGGAAAGAGAAAAATGGATAAAGAAGTGGTGGTCCTCATGTACAATGGAATATCACTCAGCCAGGAAATCCACGTCATAAGGCTAGTAGCAGCACGATGAGTGGATTTAGGTACGACGATTCTAAGTGAAATAAGTCACACAGAGAAAGACACTTATCATAAGATATCACTTAGAGAGGGAATGTAAAAACCGCTACACTTGAACTGAATTACAAAACAGAACAGAGTCACACGTTCAGAAAACACACTATGGCTGCTGAACGGGAAAGGTGAGGTGGGGTGATGCATAAAACAAGGGTTTCAAATTAGCTCAGATACCGTTCCATAAACCCAATATGTAAGAGACAAGACCTATTCCTTTTTCAGTGAACTGGACTCAACACCCCCTATTCACCGCAGAAGAATATATCTGACTAATAAGAATCTTCAAACCTATGTATAGATATCTCTCTGTAAGTGAGTCAAGGGGGTGTAAAGCGGCATAAACACAGCCGTGAAAAGCAGCTAAACCCCATTATAAAAATAAATTACTTTTCAAAACCCGTGAAACAAAGGCAGTGAAAGAGAGAGAAATTCTTACAAAATTCGTTCAGGGGCTGTGATGCAACCTGGATTGACCATATCTAGACCCACAGCTGATTGAGACATAAGGGTGGACACTCTTGGGGCTGAGAGGTTCGGTGAGGTTGGGTGAGCCAACGCAGACCCTTTCAAGTAATACTGCATGGTACCCATCCCATGGGTCCCAAATCTCCAGGTTCAAGGGCATCTTCCTACGTCGAAAACAGGCATGAGAAACCCAGAAGATGGTACACCGTGTGATCGGGAAAGGTTTCTAAAACGCACCTCATTTCTCATCTCCTTTGCTCGGGTTCGCCATTCCAGCCGATTTACTAGCCATCTCCCTCCTTGGAGAATCAGCACCTTTAACCTCCTGTTCCGTACAGGTTGCAATTTGTCCTGAGGATGAACGGGAAGAGGGGGAACCAATGAGAGACTAGCTCTAGGTGTTGGGACAGGCACAGGTCACTCTATTTTCCCATCAGGAAGAAGAATTAAGCACAAGCTCAGCCTGCCCCCCAGAACCAGAAGAGGGCCTGAAGCAATCCTGCGCTTTTGCGGCCAGCTCCCAAAAAAGCGAGTTGAAAAATGGAGCTCAGGGGCACTGCAATTCACAAACCTGCAGAGTTTTAAATGATACCTCTCGTCCACAAATATATTAAGGGAAGGCAACGAAGAGGCTTTGAAAGCAAGGCAGAATTGCAGGAAACAGATTTCAGGAGGTAGATTCGAATCGCCTTGAAAGCACATGAAAAGCGGCAAAACGTGGACAATGATGCCCTTGGCCAAAAAGGGCGTATGCGTTTTTTCCTGAATATATTCAGGAAAAAACGCATACGCCCTTTTTGGCCAACCAAGCAACCTGGAAAGGCCAATCAGCGCTCCAAAGAAGTCTCGCTTCCCAGCGGGCAAAAGGGCCATGCGGAAAAAAGTGTCCAAACCAGAAATGCAGGACCGGCCATGGAGAAATGGGAGCCTTGCTACGCTGATGGGTGGGATGTAAATTGCCAACAGCCACTCTGGAGAAGTGTACGGTGTGTTCTGAAACATCTAAAAAACACAGCTTGGAGAGCATAGGGCACTTCCACTCATGGGCGTATAAATTGGGAAAACTAAAAATCAGCAAGACACAGGTACCCCAAAGTTTAGGGCTGCTCTGTTGACAAGAACCCCCACTTCATTACACCTTAAATATCCTAGGAAAGAGAAAAATGGATAAAGAAGTGGTGGTCCTCATGTACAATGGAATATCACTCAGCCATGAAATCCACGTCATAAGGCTAGTAGCAGCACGATGAGTGGATTTAGGTACGACGATTCTAAGTGAAATAAGTCACACAGAAAAAGACACTTATCATAAGATATCACTTAGAGAGGGAATGTAAAAACCGCTACACTTGAACTGAATTACAAAACAGAACAGAGTCACACGTTCAGAAAACACACTATGGCTGCTGAACGGGAAAGGTGAGGTGGGGTGATGCATAAAACAAGGGTTTCAAATTAGCTCCGATACCGTTCCATAAACCCAATATGTAAGAGACAAGACCTATTCTTTGCTCACTGAACTGGACTCAACACCCCCTATTCACCGCACAAGACTATATCTGACTAGTAAGAATCTTCAAACCTATGTATTGATATCTCTCTGTAAGTGAGTCAAGGGGGTGTAAAGCGGCATAAACACAGCCGTGAAAAGCAGCTAAACCCCATTATAAAAATAAATTACTTTTCAAAACCCGTGAAACAAAGGCAGTGAAAGAGAGAGAAATTCTTACAAAATTCGTTCAGGGGCTGTGATGCAACCTGGATTGACCATATCTAGACCCACAGCTGATTGAGACATAAGGGTGGACACTCTTGGGGCTGAGAGGTTCGGTGAGGTTGGGTGAGCCAACGCAGACCCTTTCAAGTAATACTGCATGGTACCCATCCCATGGGTCCCAAATCTCCAGGTTCAAGGGCATCTTCCTACGTCGAAAACAGGCATGAGAAACCCAGAAGATGGTACACCGTGTGATCGGGAAAGGTTTCTAAAACGCACCTCATTTCTCATCTCCTTTGCTCGGGTTCGCCATTCCAGCCGATTTACTAGCCATCTCCCTCCTTGGAGAATCAGCACCTTTAACCTCCTGTTCCGTACAGGTTGCAATTTGTCCTGAGGATGAACGGGAAGAGGGGGAACCAATGAGAGACTAGCTCTAGGTGTTGGGACAGGCACAGGTCACTCTATTTTCCCATCAGGAAGAAGAATTAAGCACAAGCTCAGCCTGCCCCCCAGAACCAGAAGAGGGCCTGAAGCAATCCTGCGCTTTTGCGGCCAGCTCCCAAAAAAGCGAGTTGAAAAATGGAGCTCAGGGGCACTGCAATTCACAAACCTGCAGAGTTTTAAATGATACCTCTCGTCCACAAATATATTAAGGGAAGGCAACGAAGAGGCTTTGAAAGCAAGGCAGAATTGCAGGAAACAGATTTCAGGAGGTAGATTCGAATCGCCTTGAAAGCACATGAAAAGCGGCAAAACGTGGACAATGATGCCCTTGGCCAAAAAGGGCGTATGCGTTTTTTCCTGAATATATTCAGGAAAAAACGCATACGCCCTTTTTGGCCAACCAAGCAACCTGGAAAGGCCAATCAGCGCTCCAAAGAAGTCTCGCTTCCCAGCGGGCAAAAGGGCCATGCGGAAAAAAGTGTCCAAACCAGAAATGCAGGACCGGCCATGGAGAAATGGGAGCCTTGCTACGCTGATGGGTGGGATGTAAATTGCCAACAGCCACTCTGGAGAAGTGTACGGTGTGTTCTGAAACATCTAAAAAACACAGCTTGGAGAGCATAGGGCACTTCCACTCATGGGCGTATAAATTGGGAAAACTAAAAATCAGCAAGACACAGGCACCCCAAAGTTTAGGGCTGCTCTGTTGACAAGAACCCCCACTTCATTACACCTTAAATATCCTAGGAAAGAGAAAAATGGATAAAGAAGTGGTGGTCCTCATGTACAATGGAATATCACTCAGCCAGGAAATCCACGTCATAAGGCTAGTAGCAGCACGATGAGTGGATTTAGGTACGACGATTCTAAGTGAAATAAGTCACACAGAAAAAGACACTTATCATAAGATATCACTTAGAGAGGGAATGTAAAAACCGCTACACTTGAACTGAATTACAAAACAGAACAGAGTCACACGTTCAGAAAACACACTATGGCTGCTGAACGGGAAAGGTGAGGTGGGGTGATGCATAAAACAAGGGTTTCAAATTAGCTCAGATACCGTTCCATAAACCCAATATGTAAGAGACAAGACCTATTCTTTGCTCAGTGAACTGGACTCAACACCCCCTATTCACCGCACAAGACTATATCTGACTAGTAAGAATCTTCAAACCTATGTATTGATATCTCTCTGTAAGTGAGTCAAGGGGGTGTAAAGCGGCATAAACACAGCCGTGAAAAGCAGCTAAACCCCATTATAAAAATAAATTACTTTTCAAAACCCGTGAAACAAAGGCAGTGAAAGAGAGAGAAATTCTTACAAAATTCGTTCAGGGGCTGTGATGCAACCTGGATTGACCATATCTAGACCCACAGCTGATTGAGACATAAGGGTGGACACTCTTGGGGCTGAGAGGTTCGGTGAGGTTGGGTGAGCCAACGCAGACCCTTTCAAGTAATACTGCATGGTACCCATCCCATGGGTCCCAAATCTCCAGATTCAAGGGCATCTTCCTACGTCGAAAACAGGCATGAGAAACCCAGAAGATGGTACACCGTGTGATCGGGAAAGGTTTCTAAAACGCACCTCATTTCTCATCTCCTTTGCTCGGGTTCGCCATTCCAGCCGATTTACTAGCCATCTCCCTCCTTGGAGAATCAGCACCTTTAACCTCCTGTTCCGTACAGGTTGCAATTTGTCCTGAGGATGAACGGGAAGAGGGGGAACCAATGAGAGACTAGCTCTAGGTGTTGGGACAGGCACAGGTCACTCTATTTTCCCATCAGGAAGAAGAATTAAGCACAAGCTCAGCGTGCCCCCCAGAACCAGAAGAGGGCCTGAAGCAATCCTGCGCTTTTGCGGCCAGCTCCCAAAAAAGCGAGTTGAAAAATGGAGCTCAGGGGCACTGCAATTCACAAACCTGCAGAGTTTTAAATGATACCTCTCGTCCACAAATATATTAAGGGAAGGCAACGAAGAGGCTTTGAAAGCAAGGCAGAATTGCAGGAAACAGATTTCAGGAGGTAGATTCGAATCGCCTTGAAAGCACATGAAAAGCGGCAAAACGTGGACAATGATGCCCTTGGCCAAAAAGGGCGTATGCGTTTTTTCCTGAATATATTCAGGAAAAAACGCATACGCCCTTTTTGGCCAACCAAGCAACCTGGAAAGGCCAATCAGCGCTCCAAAGAAGTCTCGCTTCCCAGCGGGCAAAAGGGCCATGCGGAAAAAAGTGTCCAAACCAGAAATGCAGGACCGGCCATGGAGAAATGGGAGCCTTGCTACGCTGATGGGTGGGATGTAAATTGCCAACAGCCACTCTGGAGAAGTGTACGGTGTGTTCTGAAACATCTAAAAAACACAGCTTGGAGAGCATAGGGCACTTCCACTCATGGGCGTATAAATTGGGAAAACTAAAAATCAGCAAGACACAGGCACCCCAAAGTTTAGGGCTGCTCTGTTGACAAGAACCCCCACTTCATTACACCTTAAATATCCTAGGAAAGAGAAAAATGGATAAAGAAGTGGTGGTCCTCATGTACAATGGAATATCACTCAGCCAGGAAATCCACGTCATAAGGCTAGTAGCAGCACGATGAGTGGATTTAGGTACGACGATTCTAAGTGAAATAAGTCACACAGAGAAAGACACTTATCATAAGATATCACTTAGAGAGGGAATGTAAAAACCGCTACACTTGAACTGAATTACAAAACAGAACAGAGTCACACGTTCAGAAAACACACTATGGCTGCTGAACGGGAAAGGTGAGGTGGGGTGATGCATAAAACAAGGGTTTCAAATTAGCTCAGATACCGTTCCATAAACCCAATATGTAAGAGACAAGACCTATTCCTTTTTCAGTGAACTGGACTCAACACCCCCTATTCACCGCACAAGAATATATCTGACTAATAAGAATCTTCAAACCTATGTATTGATATCTCTCTGTAAGTGAGTCAAGGGGGTGTAAAGCGACATAAACACAGCCGTGAAAAGCAGCTAAACCCCATTATAAAAATAAATTACTTTTCAAAACCCGTGAAACAAAGGCAGTGAAAGAGAGAGAAATTCTTACAAAATTCGTTCAGGGGCTGTGATGCAACCTGGATTGACCATATCTAGACCCACAGCTGATTGAGACATAAGGGTGGACACTCTTGGGGCTGAGAGGTTCGGTGAGGTTGGGTGAGCCAACGCAGACCCTTTCAAGTAATACTGCATGGTACCCATCCCATGGGTCCCAAATCTCCAGGTTCAAGGGCATCTTCCTACGTCGAAAACAGGCATGAGAAACCCAGAAGATGGTACACCGTGTGATCGGGAAAGGTTTCTAAAACGCACCTCATTTCTCATCTCCTTTGCTCGGGTTCGCCATTCCAGCCGATTTACTAGCCATCTCCCTCCTTGGAGAATCAGCACCTTTAACCTCCTGTTCCGTACAGGTTGCAATTTGTCCTGAGGATGAACGGGAAGAGGGGGAACCAATGAGAGACTAGCTCTAGGTGTTGGGACAGGCACAGGTCACTCTATTTTCCCATCAGGAAGAAGAATTAAGCACAAGCTCAGCCTGCCCCCCAGAACCAGAAGAGGGCCTGAAGCAATCCTGCGCTTTTGCGGCCAGCTCCCAAAAAAGCGAGTTGAAAAATGGAGCTCAGGGGCACTGCAATTCACAAACCTGCAGAGTTTTAAATGATACCTCTCGTCCACAAATATATTAAGGGAAGGCAACAAAGAGGCTTTGAAAGCAAGGCAGAATTGCAGGAAACAGATTTGAGGAGGTAGATTCGAATCGCCTTGAAAGCACATGAAAAGCGGCAAAACGTGGACAATGATGCCCTTGGCCAAAAAGGGCGTATGCGTTTTTTCCTGAATATATTCAGGAAAAAACGCATACGCCCTTTTTGGCCAACCAAGCAACCTGGAAAGGCCAATCAGCGCTCCAAAGAAGTCTCGCTTCCCAGCGGGCAAAAGGGCCATGCGGAAAAAAGTGTCCAAACCAGAAATGCAGGACCGGCCATGGAGAAATGGGAGCCTTGCTACGCTGACGGGTGGGATGTAAATTGCCAACAGCCACTCTGGAGAAGTGTACGGTGTGTTCTGAAACATCTAAAAAACACAGCTTGGAGAGCATAGGGCACTTCCACTCATGGGCGTATAAATTGGGAAAACTAAAAATCAGCAAGACACAGGCACCCCAAAGTTTAGGGCTGCTCTGTTGACAAGAACCCCCACTTCATTACACCTTAAATATCCTAGGAAAGAGAAAAATGGATAAAGAAGTGGTGGTCCTCATGTACAATGGAATATCACTCAGCCATGAAATCCACGTCATAAGGCTAGTAGCAGCACGATGAGTGGATTTAGGTACGACGATTCTAAGTGAAATAAGTCACACAGAAAAAGACACTTATCATAAGATATCACTTAGAGAGGGAATGTAAAAACCGCTACACTTGAACTGAATTACAAAACAGAACAGAGTCACACGTTCAGAAAACACACTATGGCTGCTGAACGGGAAAGGTGAGGTGGGGTGATGCATAAAACAAGGGTTTCAAATTAGCTCAGATACCGTTCCATAAACCCAATATGTAAGAGACAAGACCTATTCCTTTTTCACTGAACTGGACTCAACACCCCCTATTCACCGCACAAGAATATATCTGACTAGTAAGAATCTTCAAACCTATGTATTGATATCTCTCTGTAAGTGAGTCAAGGGGGTGTAAAGCGGCATAAACACAGCCGTGAAAAGCAGCTAAACCCCATTATAAAAATAAATTACTTTTCAAAACCCGTGAAACAAAGGCAGTGAAAGAGAGAGAAATTCTTACAAAATTCGTTCAGGGGCTGTGATGCAACCTGGATTGACCATATCTAGACCCACAGCTGATTGAGACATAAGGGTGGACACTCTTGGGGCTGAGAGGTTCGGTGAGGTTGGGTGAGCCAACGCAGACCCTTTCAAGTAATACTGCATGGTACCCATCCCATGGGTCCCAAATCTCCAGGTTCAAGGGCATCTTCCTACGTCGAAAACAGGCATGAGAAACCCAGAAGATGGTACACCGTGTGATCGGGAAAGGTTTCTAAAACGCACCTCATTTCTCATCTCCTTTGCTCGGGTTCGCCATTCCAGCCGATTTACTAGCCATCTCCCTCCTTGGAGAATCAGCACCTTTAACCTCCTGTTCCGTACAGGTTGCAATTTGTCCTGAGGATGAACGGGAAGAGGGGGAACCAATGAGAGACTAGCTCTAGGTGTTGGGACAGGCACAGGTCACTCTATTTTCCCATCAGGAAGAAGAATTAAGCACAAGCTCAGCCTGCCCCCCAGAACCAGAAGAGGGCCTGAAGCAATCCTGTGCTTTTGCGGCCAGCTCCCAAAAAAGCGAGTTGAAAAATGGAGCTCAGGGGCACTGCAATTCACAAACCTGCAGAGTTTTAAATGATACCTCTCGTCCACAAATATATTAAGGGAAGGCAACGAAGAGGCTTTGAAAGCAAGGCAGAATTGCAGGAAACAGATTTGAGGAGGTAGATTCGAATCGCCTTGAAAGCACATGAAAAGCGGCAAAACGTGGACAATGATGCCCTTGGCCAAAAAGGGCGTATGCGTTTTTTCCTGAATATATTCAGGAAAAAACGCATACGCCCTTTTTGGCCAACCAAGCAACCTGGAAAGGCCAATCAGCGCTCCAAAGAAGTCTCACTTCCCAGCGGGCAAAAGGGCCATGCGGAAAAAAGTGTCCAAACCAGAAATGCAGGACCGGCCATGGAGAAATGGGAGCCTTGCTACGCTGACGGGTGGGATGTAAATTGCCAACAGCCACTCTGGAGAAGTGTACGGTGTGTTCTGAAACATCTAAAAAACACAGCTTGGAGAGCATAGGGCACTTCCACTCATGGGCGTATAAATTGGGAAAACTAAAAATCAGCAAGACACAGGCACCCCAAAGTTTAGGGCTGCTCTGTTGACAAGAACCCCCACTTCATTACACCTTAAATATCCTAGGAAAGAGAAAAATGGATAAAGAAGTGGTGGTCCTCATGTACAATGGAATATCACTCAGCCATGAAATCCACGTCATAAGGCTAGTAGCAGCACGATGAGTGGATTTAGGTACGACGATTCTAAGTGAAATAAGTCACACAGAAAAAGACACTTATCATAAGATATCACTTAGAGAGGGAATGTAAAAACCGCTACACTTGAACTGAATTACAAAACAGAACAGAGTCACACGTTCAGAAAACACACTATGGCTGCTGAACGGGAAAGGTGAGGTGGGGTGATGCATAAAACAAGGGTTTCAAATTAGCTCCGATACCGTTCCATAAACCCAATATGTAAGAGACAAGACCTATTCCTTTTTCAGTGAACTGGACTCAACACCCCCTATTCACCGCACAAGAATATATCTGACTAGTAAGAATCTTCAAACCTATGTATTGATATCTCTCTGTAAGTGAGTCAAGGGGGTGTAAAGCGGCATAAACACAGCCGTGAAAAGCAGCTAAACCCCATTATAAAAATAAATTACTTTTCAAAACCCGTGAAACAAAGGCAGTGACAGAGAGAGAAATTCTTACAAAATTCGTTCAGGGGCTGTGATGCAACCTGGATTGACCATATCTAGACCCACAGCTGATTGAGACATAAGGGTGGACACTCTTGGGGCTGAGAGGTTCGGTGAGGTTGGGTGAGCCAACGCAGACCCTTTCAAGTAATACTGCATGGTACCCATCCCATGGGTCCCAAATCTCCAGGTTCAAGGGCATCTTCCTACGTCGAAAACAGGCATGAGAAACCCAGAAGATGGTACACCGTGTGATCGGGAAAGGTTTCTAAAACGCACCTCATTTCTCATCTCCTTTGCTCGGGTTCGCCATTCCAGCCGATTTACTAGCCATCTCCCTCCTTGGAGAATCAGCACCTTTAACCTCCTGTTCCGTACAGGTTGCAATTTGTCCTGAGGATGAACGGGAAGAGGGGGAACCAATGAGAGACTAGCTCTAGGTGTTGGGACAGGCACAGGTCACTCTATTTTCCCATCAGGAAGAAGAATTAAGCACAAGCTCAGCCTGCCCCCCAGAACCAGAAGAGGGCCTGAAGCAATCCTGTGCTTTTGCGGCCAGCTCCCAAAAAAGCGAGTTGAAAAATGGAGCTCAGGGGCACTGCAATTCACAAACCTGCAGAGTTTTAAATGATACCTCTCGTCCACAAATATATTAAGGGAAGGCAACGAAGAGGCTTTGAAAGCAAGGCAGAATTGCAGGAAACAGATTTGAGGAGGTAGATTCGAATCGCCTTGAAAGCACATGAAAAGCGGCAAAACGTGGACAATGATGCCCTTGGCCAAAAAGGGCGTATGCGTTTTTTCCTGAATATATTCAGGAAAAAACTCATACGCCCTTTTTGGCCAACCAAGCAACCTGGAAAGGCCAATCAGCGCTCCAAAGAAGTCTCGCTTCCCAGCGGGCAAAAGGGCCATGCGGAAAAAAGTGTCCAAACCAGAAATGCAGGACCGGCCATGGAGAAATGGGAGCCTTGCTACGCTGATGGGTGGGATGTAAATTGCCAACAGCCACTCTGGAGAAGTGTACGGTGTGTTCTGAAACATCTAAAAAACACAGCTTGGAGAGCATAGGGCACTTCCACTCATGGGCGTATAAATTGGGAAAACTAAAAATCAGCAAGACACAGGCACCCCAAAGTTTAGGGCTGCTCTGTTGACAAGAACCCCCACTTCATTACACCTTAAATATCCTAGGAAAGAGAAAAATGGATAAAGAAGTGGTGGTCCTCATGTACAATGGAATATCACTCAGCCATGAAATCCACGTCATAAGGCTAGTAGCAGCACGATGAGTGGATTTAGGTACGACGATTCTAAGTGAAATAAGTCACACAGAAAAAGACACTTATCATAAGATATCACTTAGAGAGGGAATGTAAAAACCGCTACACTTGAACTGAATTACAAAACAGAACAGAGTCACACGTTCAGAAAACACACTATGGCTGCTGAACGGGAAAGGTGAGGTGGGGTGATGCATAAAACAAGGGTTTCAAATTAGCTCCGATACCGTTCCATAAACCCAATATGTAAGAGACAAGACCTATTCCTTTTTCAGTGAACTGGACTCAACACCCCCTATTCACCGCACAAGAATATATCTGACTAGTAAGAATCTTCAAACCTATGTATTGATATCTCTCTGTAAGTGAGTCAAGGGGGTGTAAAGCGGCATAAACACAGCCGTGAAAAGCAGCTAAACCCCATTATAAAAATAAATTACTTTTCAAAACCCGTGAAACAAAGGCAGTGAAAGAGAGAGAAATTCTTACAAAATTCGTTCAGGGGCTGTGATGCAACCTGGATTGACCATATCTAGACCCACAGCTGATTGAGACATAAGGGTGGACACTCTTGGGGCTGAGAGGTTCGCTGAGGTTGGGTGAGCCAACGCAGACCCTTTCAAGTAATACTGCATGGTACCCATCCCATGGGTCCCAAATCTCCAGGTTCAAGGGCATCTTCCTACGTCGAAAACAGGCATGAGAAACCCAGAAGATGGTACACCGTGTGATCGGGAAAGGTTTCTAAAACGCACCTCATTTCTCATCTCCTTTGCTCGGGTTCGCCATTCCAGCCGATTTACTAGCCATCTCCCTCCTTGGAGAATCAGCACCTTTAACCTCCTGTTCCGTACAGGTTGCAATTTGTCCTGAGGATGAACGGGAACAGGGGGAACCAATGAGAGACTAGCTCTAGGTGTTGGGACAGGCACAGGTCACTCAATTTTCCCATCAGGAAGAAGAATTAAGCACAAGCTCAGCCTGCCCCCCAGAACCAGAAGAGGGCCTGAAGCAATCCTGCGCTTTTGCGGCCAGCTCCCAAAAAAGCGAGTTGAAAAATGGAGCTCAGGGGCACTGCAATTCACAAACCTGCAGAGTTTTAAATGATACCTCTCGTCCACAAATATATTAAGGGAAGGCAACGAAGAGGCTTTGAAAGCAAGGCAGAATTGCAGGAAACAGATTTCAGGAGGTAGATTCGAATCGCCTTGAAAGCACATGAAAAGCGGCAAAACGTGGACAATGATGCCCTTGGCCAAAAAGGGCGTATGCGTTTTTTCCTGAATATATTCAGGAAAAAACGCATACGCCCTTTTTGGCCAACCAAGCAACCTGGAAAGGCCAATCAGCGCTCCAAAGAAGTCTCGCTTCCCAGCGGGCAAAAGGGCCATGCGGAAAAAAGTGTCCAAACCAGAAATGCAGGACCGGCCATGGAGAAATGGGAGCCTTGCTACGCTGATGGGTGGGATGTAAATTGCCAACAGCCACTCTGGAGAAGTGTACGGTGTGTTCTGAAACATCTAAAAAACACAGCTTGGAGAGCATAGGGCACTTCCACTCATGGGCGTATAAATTGGGAAAACTAAAAATCAGCAAGACACAGGCACCCCAAAGTTTAGGGCTGCTCTGTTGACAAGAACCCCCACTTCATTACACCTTAAATATCCTAGGAAAGAGAAAAATGGATAAAGAAGTGGTGGTCCTCATGTACAATGGAATATCACTCAGCCATGAAATCCACGTCATAAGGCTAGTAGCAGCACGATGAGTGGATTTAGGTACGACGATTCTAAGTGAAATAAGTCACACAGAAAAAGACACTTATCATAAGATATCACTTAGAGAGGGAATGTAAAAACCGCTACACTTGAACTGAATTACAAAACAGAACAGAGTCACACGTTCAGAAAACACACTATGGCTGCTGAACGGGAAAGGTGAGGTGGGGTGATGCATAAAACAAGGGTTTCAAATTAGCTCCGATACCGTTCCATAAACCCAATATGTAAGAGACAAGACCTATTCCTTTTTCAGTGAACTGGACTCAACACCCCCTATTCACCGCACAAGAATATATCTGACTAGTAAGAATCTTCAAACCTATGTATTGATATCTCTCTGTAAGTGAGTCAAGGGGGTGTAAAGCGGCATAAACACAGCCGTGAAAAGCAGCTAAACCCCATTATAAAAATAAATTACTTTTCAAAACCCGTGAAACAAAGGCAGTGACAGAGAGAGAAATTCTTACAAAATTCGTTCAGGGGCTGTGATGCAACCTTGATTGACCATATCTAGACCCACAGCTGATTGAGACATAAGGGTGGACACTCTTGGGGCTGAGAGGTTCGGTGAGGTTGGGTGAGCCAACGCAGACCCTTTCAAGTAATACTGCATAGTACCCATCCCATGGGTCCCAAATCTCCAGGTTCAAGGGCATCTTCCTACGTCGAAAACAGGCATGAGAAACCCAGAAGATGGTACACCGTGTGATCGGGAAAGGTTTCTAAAACGCACCTCATTTCTCATCTCCTTTGCTCGGGTTCGCCATTCCAGCCGATTTACTAGCCATCTCCCTCCTTGGAGAATCAGCACCTTTAACCTCCTGTTCCGTACAGGTTGCAATTTGTCCTGAGGATGAACGGGAAGAGGGGGAACCAATGAGAGACTAGCTCTAGGTGTTGGGACAGGCACAGGTCACTCTATTTTCCCATCAGGAAGAAGAATTAAGCACAAGCTCAGCCTGCCCCCCAGAACCAGAAGAGGGCCTGAAGCAATCCTGTGCTTTTGCGGCCAGCTCCCAAAAAAGCGAGTTGAAAAATGGAGCTCAGGGGCACTGCAATTCACAAACCTGCAGAGTTTTAAATGATACCTCTCGTCCACAAATATATTAAGGGAAGGCAACGAAGAGGCTTTGAAAGCAAGGCAGAATTGCAGGAAACAGATTTGAGGAGGTAGATTCGAATCGCCTTGAAAGCACATGAAAAGCGGCAAAACGTGGACAATGATGCCCTTGGCCAAAAAGGGCGTATGCGTTTTTTCCTGAATATATTCAGGAAAAAACGCATACGCCCTTTTTGGCCAACCAAGCAACCTGGAAAGGCCAATCAGCGCTCCAAAGAAGTCTCGCTTCCCAGCGGGCAAAAGGGCCATGCGGAAAAAAGTGTCCAAACCAGAAATGCAGGACCGGCCATGGAGAAATGGGAGCCTTGCTACGCTGATGGGTGGGATGTAAATTGCCAACAGCCACTCTGGAGAAGTGTACGGTGTGTTCTGAAACATCTAAAAAACACAGCTTGGAGAGCATAGGGCACTTCCACTCATGGGCGTATAAATTGGGAAAACTAAAAATCAGCAAGACACAGGCACCCCAAAGTTTAGGGCTGCTCTGTTGACAAGAACCCCCACTTCATTACACCTTAAATATCCTAGGAAAGAGAAAAATGGATAAAGAAGTGGTGGTCCTCATGTACAATGGAATATCACTCAGCCATGAAATCCACGTCATAAGGCTAGTAGCAGCACGATGAGTGGATTTAGGTACGACGATTCTAAGTGAAATAAGTCACACAGAAAAAGACACTTATCATAAGATATCACTTAGAGAGGGAATGTAAAAACCGCTACACTTGAACTGAATTACAAAACAGAACAGAGTCACACGTTCAGAAAACACACTATGGCTGCTGAACGGGAAAGGTGAGGTGGGGTGATGCATAAAACAAGGGTTTCAAATTAGCTCCGATACCGTTCCATAAACCCAATATGTAAGAGACAAGACCTATTCCTTTTTCAGTGAACTGGACTCAACACCCCCTATTCACCGCACAAGAATATATCTGACTAGTAAGAATCTTCAAACCTATGTATTGATATATCTCTGTAAGTGAGTCAAGGGGGTGTAAAGCGGCATAAACACAGCCGTGAAAAGCAGCTAAACCCCATTATAAAAATAAATTACTTTTCAAAACCCGTGAAACAAAGGCAGTGAAAGAGAGAGAAATTCTTACAAAATTCGTTCAGGGGCTGTGATGCAACCTGGATTGACCATATCTAGACCCACAGCTGATTGAGACATAAGGGTGGACACTCTTGGGGCTGAGAGGTTCGCTGAGGTTGGGTGAGCCAACGCAGACCCTTTCAAGTAATACTGCATGGTACCCATCCCATGGGTCCCAAATCTCCAGGTTCAAGGGCATCTTCCTACGTCGAAAACAGGCATGAGAAACCCAGAAGATGGTACACCGTGTGATCGGGAAAGGTTTCTAAAACGCACCTCATTTCTCATCTCCTTTGCTCGGGTTCGCCATTCCAGCCGATTTACTAGCCATCTCCCTCCTTGGAGAATCAGCACCTTTAACCTCCTGTTCCGTACAGGTTGCAATTTGTCCTGAGGATGAACGGGAAGAGGGGGAACCAATGAGAGACTAGCTCTAGGTGTTGGGACAGGCACAGGTCACTCAATTTTCCCATCAGGAAGAAGAATTAAGCACAAGCTCAGCCTGCCCCCCAGAACCAGAAGAGGGCCTGAAGCAATCCTGCGCTTTTGCGGCCAGCTCCCAAAAAAGCGAGTTGAAAAATGGAGCTCAGGGGCACTGCAATTCACAAACCTGCAGAGTTTTAAATGATACCTCTCGTCCACAAATATATTAAGGGAAGGCAACGAAGAGGCTTTGAAAGCAAGGCAGAATTGCAGGAAACAGATTTCAGGAGGTAGATTCGAATCGCCTTGAAAGCACATGAAAAGCGGCAAAACGTGGACAATGATGCCCTTGGCCAAAAAGGGCGTATGCGTTTTTTCCTGAATATATTCAGGAAAAAACGCATACGCCCTTTTTGGCCAACCAAGCAACCTGGAAAGGCCAATCAGCGCTCCAAAGAAGTCTCGCTTCCCAGCGGGCAAAAGGGCCATGCGGAAAAAAGTGTCCAAACCAGAAATGCAGGACCGGCCATGGAGAAATGGGAGCCTTGCTACGCTGATGGGTGGGATGTAAATTGCCAACAGCCACTCTGGAGAAGTGTACGGTGTGTTCTGAAACATCTAAAAAACACAGCTTGGAGAGCATAGGGCACTTCCACTCATGGGCGTATAAATTGGGAAAACTAAAAATCAGCAAGACACAGGCACCCCAAAGTTTAGGGCTGCTCTGTTGACAAGAACCCCCACTTCATTACACCTTAAATATCCTAGGAAAGAGAAAAATGGATAAAGAAGTGGTGGTCCTCATGTACAATGGAATATCACTCAGCCATGAAATCCACGTCATAAGGCTAGTAGCAGCACGATGAGTGGATTTAGGTACGACGATTCTAAGTGAAATAAGTCACACAGAAAAAGACACTTATCATAAGATATCACTTAGAGAGGGAATGTAAAAACCGCTACACTTGAACTGAATTACAAAACAGAACAGAGTCACACGTTCAGAAAACACACTATGGCTGCTGAACGGGAAAGGTGAGGTGGGGTGATGCATAAAACAAGGGTTTCAAATTAGCTCAGATACCGTTCCATAAACCCAATATGTAAGAGACAAGACCTATTCCTTTTTCAGTGAACTGGACTCAACACCCCCTATTCACCGCACAAGAATATATCTGACTAGTAAGAATCTTCAAACCTATGTATTGATATCTCTCTGTAAGTGAGTCAAGGGGGTGTAAAGCGGCATAAACACAGCCGTGAAAAGCAGCTAAACCCCATTATAAAAATAAATTACTTTTCAAAACCCGTGAAACAAAGGCAGTGAAAGAGAGAGAAATTCTTACAAAATTCGTTCAGGGGCTGTGATGCAACCTGGATTGACCATATCTAGACCCACAGCTGATTGAGACATAAGGGTGGACACTCTTGGGGCTGAGAGGTTCGGTGAGGTTGGGTGAGCCAACGCAGACCCTTTCAAGTAATACTGCATGGTACCCATCCCATGGGTCCCAAATCTCCAGGTTCAAGGGCATCTTCCTACGTCGAAAACAGGCATGAGAAACCCAGAAGATGGTACACCGTGTGATCGGGAAAGGTTTCTAAAACGCACCTCATTTCTCATCTCCTTTGCTCGGGTTCGCCATTCCAGCCGATTTACTAGCCATCTCCCTCCTTGGAGAATCAGCACCTTTAACCTCCTGTTCCGTACAGGTTGCAATTTGTCCTGAGGATGAACGGGAAGAGGGGGAACCAATGAGAGACTAGCTCTAGGTGTTGGGACAGGCACAGGTCACTCTATTTTCCCATCAGGAAGAAGAATTAAGCACAAGCTCAGCCTGCCCCCCAGAACCAGAAGAGGGCCTGAAGCAATCCTGCGCTTTTGCGGCCAGCTCCCAAAAAAGCGAGTTGAAAAATGGAGCTCAGGGGCACTGCAATTCACAAACCTGCAGAGTTTTAAATGATACCTCTCGTCCACAAATATATTAAGGGAAGGCAACGAAGAGGCTTTGAAAGCAAGGCAGAATTGCAGGAAACAGATTTCAGGAGGTAGATTCGAATCGCCTTGAAAGCACATGAAAAGCGGCAAAACGTGGACAATGATGCCCTTGGCCAAAAAGGGCGTATGCGTTTTTTCCTGAATATATTCAGGAAAAAACGCATACGCCCTTTTTGGCCAACCAAGCCACCTGGAAAGGCCAATCAGCGCTCCAAAGAAGTCTCGCTTCCCAGCGGGCAAAAGGGCCATGCCGAAAAAAGTGTCCAAACCAGAAATGCAGGACCGGCCATGGAGAAATGGGAGCCTTGCTACGCTGATGGGTGGGATGTAAATTGCCAACAGCCACTCTGGAGAAGTGTACGGTGTGTTCTGAAACATCTAAAAAACACAGCTTGGAGAGCATAGGGCACTTCCACTCATGGGCGTATAAATTGGGAAAACTAAAAATCAGCAAGACACAGGCACCCCAAAGTTTAGGGCTGCTCTGTTGACAAGAACCCCCACTTCATTACACCTTAAATATCCTAGGAAAGCGAAAAATGGATAAAGAAGTTGTGGCCCTCATGTACAATGGAATATCACTCAGCCATGAAATCAACGTCATAAGGCTAGTAGCAGCACGATGAGTGGATTTAGGTACGACGATTCTAAGTGAAATAAGTCACACAGAAAAAGACACTTATCATAAGATATCACTTAGAGAGGGAATGTAAAAACCGCTACACTTGAACTGAATTACAAAACAGAACAGAGTCACACGTTTAGGAAACACACTATGGCTGCTGAACGGGAAAGGTGAGGTGGGGTGATGCATAAAACAAGGGTTTCAAATTAGCTCCGATACCGTTCCATAAACCCAATATGTAAGAGAAAAGACCTGTTCCTTTTTCAGTGAACTGGACTCAACACCCCGTATTCACCGCACAAGAATATATCTGACTAGTAAGAATCTTCAAACCTATGTATTGATATCTCTCCGTAAGTGAGTCAAGGGGGTGTAAAGCGGCATAAACACAGCCGTGAAAAGCAGCTAAACCCCAATATAAAAATAAATTACTTTTCAAAACCCGTGAAACAAAGACAGTGAAAGAGAGAGAAATTCTTACAAAATTCGTTCAGGGGCTGTGATGCAACCTGGATTGACCATATCTAGACCCACAGCTGATTGAGACATAAGGGTGGACACTCTTGGGGCTGAGAGGTTCGGTGAGGTTGGGTGAGCCAACGCAGACCCTTTCAAGTAATACTGCATGGTACCCATCCCATGGGTCCCAAATCTCCAGGTTCAAGGGCATCTTCCTACGTCGAAAACAGGCATGAGAAACCCAGAAGATGGTACACCGTGTGATCCGGAAAGGTTTCTAAAACGCACCTCATTTCTCATCTCCTTTGCTCGGGTTCGCCATTCCAGCCGATTTACTAGCCATCTCCCTCCTTGGAGAATCAGCACCTTTAACCTCCTGTTCCGTACAGGTTGCAATTTGTCCTGAGGATGAACGGGAAGAGGGGGAACCAATGAGAGACTAGCTCTAGGTGTTGGGACAGGCACAGGTCACTCTATTTTCCCATCAGGAAGAAGAATTAAGCACAAGCTCAGCCTGCCCCCCAGAACCAGAAGAGGGCCTGAAGCAATCCTGCGCTTTTGCGGCCAGCTCCCAAAAAAGCGAGTTGAAAAATGGAGCTCAGGGGCACTGCAATTCACAAACCTGCAGCGTTTTAAATGATACCTCTCGTCCACAAATATACTAAGGGAAGGCAACGAAGAGGCTTTGAAAGCAAGGCAGAATTGCAGGAAACAGATTTCAGGAGGTAGATTCGAATCGCCCTGAAAGCACATGAAAAGCGGCAAAACGTGGACAATGATGCCCTTGGCCAAAAAGGGCGTATGCGTTTTTTCCTGAATATATTCAGGAAAAAACGCATACGCCCTTTTTGGCCAACCAAGCAACCTGGAAAGGCCAATCAGCGCTCCAAAGAAGTCTCGCTTCCCAGCGGGCAAAAGGGCCATGCGGAAAAAAGTGTCCAAACCAGAAATGCAGGACCGGCCATGGAGAAATGGGAGCCTTGCTACGCTGATGGGTGGGATGTAAATTGCCAACAGCCACTCTGGAGAAGTGTACGGTGTGTTCTGAAACATCTAAAAAACACAGCTTGGAGAGCATAGAGCACTTCCACTCATGGGCGTATAAATTGGGAAAACTAAAAATCAGCAAGACACAGGCACCCTAAAGTTTAGGGCTGCTCTGTTGACAAGAACCCCCACTTCATTACACCTTAAATATCCTAGGAAAGCGAAAAATGGATAAAGAAGTTGTGGTCCTCATGTACAATGGAATATCACTCAGCCAGGAAATCCACGTCATAAGGCTAGTAGCAGCACGATGAGTGGATTTAGGTACGACGATTCTAAGTGAAATAAGTCACACAGAGAAAGACACTTATCATAAGATATCACTTAGAGAGGGAATGTAAAAACCGCTACACTTGAACTGAATTACAAAACAGAACAGAGTCACACGTTTAGGAAACACACTATGGCTGCTGAACGGGAAAGGTGAGGTGGGGTGATGCATAAAACAAGGGTTTCAAATTAGCTCCGATACCGTTCCATAAACCCAATATGTAAGAGACAAGACCTATTCCTTTTTCAGTGAACTGGACTCAACACCCCCTATTCACCGCACAAGAATATATCTGACTAGTAAGAATCTTCAAACCTATGTATTGATATCTCTCCGTAAGTGAGTCAAGGGGGTGTAAAGCGGCATAAACACAGCCGTGAAAAGCAGCTAAACCCCATTATAAAAATAAATTACTTTTCAAAACCCGTGAAACAAAGACAGTGAAAGAGAGAGAAATTCTTACAAAATTCGTTCAGGGGCTGTGATGCAACCTGGATTGACCATATCTAGACCCACAGCTGATTGAGACATAAGGGTGGACACTCTTGGGGCTGAGAGGTTCGGTGAGGTTGGGTGAGCCAACGCAGACCCTTTCAAGTAATACTGCATGGTACCCATCCCATGGGTCCCAAATCTCCAGGTTCAAGGGCATCTTCCTACGTCGAAAACAGGCATGAGAAACCCAGAAGATGGTACACCGTGTGATCGGGAAAGGTTTCTAAAACGCATCTCATTTCTCATCTCCTTTGCTCGGGTTCGCCATTCCAGCCGATTTACTAGCCATCTCCCTCCTTGGAGAATCAGCACCTTTAACCTCCTGTTCCGTACAGGTTGCAATTTGTCCTGAGGATGAACGGGAAGAGGGGGAACCAATGAGAGACTAGCTCTAGGTGTTGGGACAGGCACAGGTCACTCTATTTTCCCATCAGGAAGAAGAATTAAGCACAAGCTCAGCCTGCCCCCCAGAACCAGAAGAGGGCCTGAAGCAATCCTGCGCTTTTGCGGCCAGCTCCCAAAAAAGCGAGTTGAAAAATGGAGCTCAGGGGCACTGCAATTCACAAACCTGCAGAGTTTTAAATGATACCTCTCGTCCACAAATATATTAAGGGAAGGCAACGAAGAGGCTTTGAAAGCAAGGCAGAATTGCAGGAAACAGATTTCAGGAGGTAGATTCGAATCGCCTTGAAAGCACATGAAAAGCGGCAAAACGTGGACAATGATGCCCTTGGCCAAAAAGGGCGTATGCGTTTTTTCCTGAATGTATTCAGGAAAAAACGCATACGCCCTTTTTGGCCAACCAAGCAACCTGGAAAGGCCAATCAGCGCTCCAAAGAAGTCTCGCTTCCCAGCGGGCAAAAGGGCCATGCGGAAAAAAGTGTCCAAACCAGAAATGCAGGACCGGCCATGGAGAAATGGGAGCCTTGCTACGCTGATGGGTGGGATGTAAATTGCCAACAGCCACTCTGGAGAAGTGTACGGTGTGTTCTGAAACATCTAAAAAACACAGCTTGGAGAGCATAGGGCACTTCCACTCATGGGCGTATAAATTGGGAAAACTAAAAATCAGCAAGACACAGGCACCCCAAAGTTTAGGGCTGCTCTGTTGACAAGAACCCCCACTTCATTACACCTTAAATATCCTAGGAAAGCGAAAAATGAATAAAGAAGTTGTGGTCCTCATGTACAATGGAATATCACTCAGCCAGGAAATCCACGTCATAAGGCTAGTAGCAGCACGATGAGTGGATTTAGGTACGACGATTCTAAGTGAAATAAGTCACACAGAGAAAGACACTTATCATAAGATATCACTTAGAGAGGGAATGTAAAAACCGCTACACTTGAACTGAATTACAAAACAGAACAGAGTCACACGTTCAGAAAACACACTATGGCTGCTGAACGGGAAATGTGAGGTGGGGTGATGCATAAAACAAGGGTTTCAAATTAGCTCAGATACCGTTCCATAAACCCAATATGTAAGAGACAAGACCTATTCCTTTTTCAGTGAACTGGACTAAACACCCCCTATTCACCGCACAAGAATATATCTGACTAGTAAGAATCTTCAAACCTATGTATTGATATCTCTCTGTAAGTGAGTCAAGGGGGTGTAAAGCGGCATAAACACAGCCGTGAAAAGCAGCTAAACCCCATTATAAAAATAAATTACTTTTCAAAACCCGTGAAACAAAGGCAGTGAAAGAGAGAGAAATTCTTACAAAATTCGTTCAGGGGCTGTGATGCAACCTGGATTGACCATATCTAGACCCACAGCTGATTGAGACATAAGGGTGGACACTCTTGGGGCTGAGAGGTTCGGTGAGGTTGGGTGAGCCAACGCAGACCCTTTCAAGTAATACTGCATGGTACCCATCCCATGGGTCCCAAATCTCCAGGTTCAAGGGCATCTTCCTACGTCGAAAACAGGCATGAGAAACCCAGAAGATGGTACACCGTGTGATCGGGAAAGGTTTCTAAAACGCACCTCATTTCTCATCTCCTTTGCTCGGGTTCGCCATTCCAACCGATTTACTAGCCATCTCCCTCCTTGGAGAATCAGCACCTTTAACCTACTGTTCCGTACAGGTTGCAATTTGTCCTGAGGATGAACGGGAAGAGGGGGAACCAATGAGAGACTAGCTCTAGGTGTTGGGACAGGCACAGGTCACTCTATTTTCCCATCAGGAAGAAGAATTAAGCACAAACTCAGCCTGCCCCCCAGAACCAGAAGAGGGCCTGAAGCAATCCTGCGCTTTTGCGGCCAGCTCCCAAAAAAGCGAGTTGAAAAATGGAGCTCAGGGGCACTGCAATTCACAAACCTGCAGAGTTTTAAATGATACCTCTCGTCCACAAATATATTAAGGGAAGGCAACGAAGAGGCTTTGAAAGCAAGGCAGAATTGCAGGAAACAGATTTCAGGAGGTAGATTCGAATCGTCTTGAAAGCACATGAAAAGCGGCAAAACGTGGACAATGATGCCCTTGGCCAAAAAGGGCGTATGCGTTTTTTCCTGAATATATTCAGGAAAAAACGCATACGCCCTTTTTGGCCAACCAAGCAACCTGGAAAGGCCAATCAGCGCTCCAAAGAAGTCTCGCTTCCCAGCGGGCAAAAGGGCCATGCGGAAAAAATGTCCAAACCAGAAATGCAGGACCGGCCATGGAGAAATGGGAGCCTTGCTACGCTGATGGGTGGGATGTAAATTGCCAACAGCCACTCTGGAGAAGTGTACGGTGTGTTCTGAAACATCTAAAAAACACAGCTTGGAGAGCATAGGGCACTTCCACTCATGGGCGTATAAATTGGGAAAACTAAAAATCAGCAAGACACAGGCACCCCAAAGTTTAGGGCTGCTCTGTTGACAAGAACCCCCACTTCATTACACCTTAAATATCCTAGGAAAGAGAAAAATGGATAAAGAAGTGGTGGTCCTCATGTACAATGGAATATCACTCAGCCATGAAATCCACGTCATAAGGCTAGTAGCAGCACGATGAGTGGATTTAGGTACGACGATTCTAAGTGAAATAAGTCACACAGAAAAAGACACTTATCATAAGATATCACTTAGAGAGGGAATGTAAATACCGCTACACTTGAACTGAATTACAAAACAGAACAGAGTCACACGTTCAGAAAACACACTATGGCTGCTGAACGGGAAAGGTGAGGTGGGGTGATGCATAAAACAAGGGTTTCTAATTAGCTCAGATACCGTTCCATAAACCCAATATGTAAGAGACAAGACCTATTCCTTTTTCAGTGAACTGGACTCAACACCCCCTATTCACCGCACAAGAATATATCTGACTAGTAAGAATCTTCAAACCTATGTATTGATATCTCTCTGTAAGTGCGTCAAGGGGGTGTAAAGCGGCATAAACACAGCCGTGAAAAGCAGCTAAACCCCATTATAAAAATAAATTACTTTTCAAAACCCGTGAAACAAAGGCAGTGAAAGAGAGAGAAATTCTTACAAAATTCGTTCAGGGGCTGTGATGCAACCTGGATTGACCATATCTAGACCCACAGCTGATTGAGACATAAGGGTGGACACTCTTGGGGCTGAGAGGTTCGGTGAGGTTGGGTGAGCCAACGCAGACCCTTTCAAGTAATACTGCATGGTACCCATCCCATGGGTCCCAAATCTCCAGGTTCAAGGGCATCTTCCTACGTCGAAAACAGGCATGAGAAACCCAGAAGATGGTACACCGTGTGATCGGGAAAGGTTTCTAAAACGCACCTCATTTCTCATCTCCTTTGCTCGGGTTCGCCATTCCAGCCGATTTACTAGCCATCTCCCTCCTTGGAGAATCAGCACCTTTAACCTCCTGTTCCGTACAGGTTGCAATTTGTCCTGAGGATGAACGGGAAGAGGGGGAACCAATGAGAGACTAGCTCTAGGTGTTGGGACAGGCACAGGTCACTCTATTTTCCCATCAGGAAGAAGAATTAAGCACAAGCTCAGCCTGCCCCCCAGAACCAGAAGAGGGCCTGAAGCAATCCTGCGCTTTTGCGGCCAGCTCCCAAAAAAGCGAGTTGAAAAATGGAGCTCAGGGGCACTGCAATTCACAAACCTGCAGAGTTTTAAATGATACCTCTCGTCCACAAATATATTAAGGGAAGGCAACGAAGAGGCTTTGAAAGCAAGGCAGAATTGCAGGAAACAGATTTCAGGAGGTAGATTCGAATCGCCTTGAAAGCACATGAAAAGCGGCAAAACGTGGACAATGATGCCCTTGGCCAAAAAGGGCGTATGCGTTTTTTCCTGAATGTATTCAGGAAAAAACGCATACGCCCTTTTTGGCCAACCAAGCAACCTGGAAAGGCCAATCAGCGCTCCAAAGAAGTCTCGCTTCCCAGCGGGCAAAAGGGCCATGCGGAAAAAAGTGTCCAAACCAGAAATGCAGGACCGGCCATGGAGAAATGGGAGCCTTGCTACGCTGATGGGTGGGATGTAAATTGCCAACAGCCACTCTGGAGAAGTGTACGGTGTGTTCTGAAACATCTAAAAAACACAGCTTGGAGAGCATAGGGCACTTCCACTCATGGGCGTATAAATTGGGAAAACTAAAAATCAGCAAGACACAGGCACCCCAAAGTTTAGGGCTGCTCTGTTGACAAGAACCCCCACTTCATTACACCTTAAATATCCTAGGAAAGAGAAAAATGGATAAAGAAGTGGTGGTCCTCATGTACAATGGAATATCACTCAGCCAGGAAATCCACGTCATAAGGCTAGTAGCAGCACGATGAGTGGATTTAGGTACGACGATTCTAAGTGAAATAAGTCACACAGAAAAAGACACTTATCATAAGATATCACTTAGAGAGGGAATGTAAAAACCGCTACACTTGAACTGAATTACAAAACAGAACAGAGTCACACGTTCAGAAAACACACTATGGCTGCTGAACGGGAAAGGTGAGGTGGGGTGATGCATAAAACAAGGGTTTCTAATTAGCTCAGATACCGTTCCATAAACCAATATGTAAGAGACAAGACCTATTCCTTTTTCAGTGAACTGGACTCAACACCCCCTATTCACCGCACAAGAATATATCTGACTAGTAAGAATCTTCAAACCTATGTATTGATATCTCTCTGTAAGTGTGTCAAGGGGGTGTAAAGCGGCATAAACACAGCCGTGAAAAGCAGCTAAACCCCATTATAAAAATAAATTACTTTTCAAAACCCGTGAAACAAAGGCAGTGAAAGAGAGAGAAATTCTTACAAAATTCGTTCAGGGGCTGTGATGCAACCTGGATTGACCATATCTAGACCCACAGCTGATTGAGACATAAGGGTGGACACTCTTGGGGCTGAGAGGTTCGGTGAGGTTGGGTGAGCCAACGCAGACCCTTTCAAGTAATACTGCATGGTACCCATCCCATGGGTCCCAAATCTCCAGGTTCAAGGGCATCTTCCTACGTCGAAAACAGGCATGAGAAACCCAGAAGATGGTACACCGTGTGATCGGGAAAGGTTTCTAAAACGCACCTCATTTCTCATCTCCTTTGCTCGGGTTCGCCATTCCAGCCGATTTACTAGCCATCTCCCTCCTTGGAGAATCAGCACCTTTAACCTCCTGTTCCGTACAGGTTGCAATTTGTCCTGAGGATGAACGGGAAGAGGGGGAACCAATGAGAGACTAGCTCTAGGTGTTGGGACAGGCACAGGTCACTCTATTTTCCCATCAGGAAGAAGAATTAAGCACAAGCTCAGCCTGCCCCCCAGAACCAGAAGAGGGCCTGAAGCAATCCTGCGCTTTTGCGGCCAGCTCCCAAAAAAGCGAGTTGAAAAATGGAGCTCAGGGGCACTGCAATTCACAAACCTGCAGAGTTTTAAATGATACCTCTCGTCCACAAATATACTAAGGGAAGGCAACGAAGAGGCTTTGAAAGCAAGGCAGAATTGCAGGAAACAGATTTCAGGAGGTAGATTCGAATCGCCTTGAAAGCACATGAAAAGCGGCAAAACGTGGACAATGATGCCCTTGGCCAAAAAGGGCGTATGCGTTTTTTCCTGAATGTATTCAGGAAAAAACGCATACGCCCTTTTTGGCCAACCAAGCAAACTGGAAAGGCCAATCAGTGCTCCAAAGAAGTCTCGCTTCCCAGCGGGCAAAAGGGCCATGCGGAAAAAAGTGTCCAAACCAGAAATGCAGGACCGGCCATGGAGAAATGGGAGCCTTGCTACGCTGATGGGTGGGATGTAAATTGCCAACAGCCACTCTGGAGAAGTGTACGGTGTGTTCGGAAACATCTAAAAAACACAGCTTGGAGAGCATAGGGCACTTCCACTCATGGGCGTATAAATTGGGAAAACTAAAAATCAGCAAGACACAGGCACCCCAAAGTTTAGGGCTGCTCTGTTGACAAGAACCCCCACTTCATTACACCTTAAATATCCTAGGAAAGCGAAAAATGGATAAAGAAGTGGTGGTCCTCATGTACAATGGAATATCACTCAGCCATGAAATCCACGTCATAAGGCTAGTAGCAGCACGATGAGTGGATTTAGGTACGACGATTCTAAGTGAAATAAGTCACACAGAAAAAGACACTTATCATAAGATATCACTTAGAGAGGGAATGTAAAAACCGCTACACTTGAACTGAATTACAAAACAGAACAGAGTCACACGTTTAGGAAACACACTATGGCTGCTGAACGGGAAAGGTGAGGTGGGGTGATGCATAAAACAAGGGTTTCAAATTAGCTCCGATACCGTTCCATAAACCCAATATGTAAGAGACAAGACCTATTCCTTTTTCAGTGAACTGGACTCAACACCCCCTATTCACCGCACAAGAATATATCTGACTAGTAAGAATCTTCAAACCTATGTATTGATATCTCTCCGTAAGTGAGTCAAGGGGGTGTAAAGCGGCATAAACACAGCCGTGAAAAGCAGCTAAACCCCAATATAAAAATAAATTACTTTTCAAAACCCGTGAAACAAAGGCAGTGAAAGAGAGAGAAATTCTTACAAAATTCGTTCAGGGGCTGTGATGCAACCTGGATTGACCATATCTAGACCCACAGCTGATTGAGACATAAGGGTGGACACTCTTGGGGCTGAGAGGTTCGGTGAGGTTGGGTGAGCCAACGCAGACCCTTTCAAGTAATACTGCATGGTACCCATCCCATGGGTCCCAAATCTCCAGGTTCAAGGGCATCTTCCTACGTCGAAAACAGGCATGAGAAACCCAGAAGATGGTACACCGTGTGATCGGGAAAGGTTTCTAAAACGCACCTCATTTCTCATCTCCTTTGCTCGGGTTCGCCATTCCAGCCGATTTACTAGCCATCTCCCTCCTTGGAGAATCAGCACCTTTAACCTCCTGTTCCGTACAGGTTGCAATTTGTCCTGAGGATGAACGGGAAGAGGGGGAACCAATGAGAGACTAGCTCTAGGTGTTGGGACAGGCACAGGTCACTCTATTTTCCCATCAGGAAGAAGAATTAAGCACAAGCTCAGCCTGCCCCCCAGAACCAGAAGAGGGCCTGAAGCAATCCTGCGCTTTTGCGGCCAGCTCCCAAAAAAGCGAGTTGAAAAATGGAGCTCAGGGGCACTGCAATTCACAAACCTGCAGAGTTTTAAATGATACCTCTCGTCCACAAATATATTAAGGGAAGGCAACGAAGAGGCTTTGAAAGCAAGGCAGAATTGCAGGAAACAGATTTCAGGAGGTAGATTCGAATCGCCTTGAAAGCACATGAAAAGCGGCAAAACGTGGACAATGATGCCCTTGGCCAAAAAGGGCGTATGCGTTTTTTCCTGAATATATTCAGGAAAAAACGCATACGCCCTTTTTGGCCAACCAAGCAACCTGGAAAGGCCAATCAGCGGTCCAAAGAAGTCTCGCTTCCCAGCGGGCAAAAGGGCCATGCGGAAAAAAGTGTCCAAACCAGAAATGCAGGACCGGCCATGGAGAAATGGGAGCCTTGCTACGCTGATGGGTGGGATGTAAATTGCCAACAGCCACTCTGGAGAAGTGTACGGTGTGTTCTGAAACATCTAAAAAACACAGCTTGGAGAGCATAGGGCACTTCCACTCATGGGCGTATAAATTGGGAAAACTAAAAATCAGCAAGACACAGGCACCCCAAAGTTTAGGGCTGCTCTGTTGACAAGAACCCCCACTTCATTACACCTTAAATATCCTAGGAAAGAGAAAAATGGATAAAGAAGTGGTGGTCCTCATGTACAATGGAATATCACTCAGCCAGGAAATCCACGTCATAAGGCTAGTAGCAGCACGATGAGTGGATTTAGGTACGACGATTCTAAGTGAAATAAGTCACACAGAAAAAGACACTTATCATAAGATATCACTTAGAGAGGGAATGTAAAAACCGCTACACTTGAACTGAATCACAAAACAGAACAGAGTCACACGTTTAGAAAACACACTATGGCTGCTGAACGGGAAAGGTGAGGTGGGGTGATGCATAAAACAAGGGTTTCAAATTAGCTCCGATACCATTCCATAAACCCAATATGTAAGAGACAAGACCTATTCCTTTTTCAGTGAACTGGACTCAACACCCCGTATTCACCGCACAAGAATATATCTGACTAGTAAGAATCTTCAAACCTATGTATTGATATCTCTCCGTAAGTGAGTCAAGGGTGTGTAAAGCGGCATAAACACAGCCGTGAAAAGCAGCTAAACCCCATTATAAAAATAAATTACTTTTCAAAACCCGTGAAACAAAGACAGTGAAAGAGAGAGAAATTCTTACAAAATTCGTTCAGGGGCTGTGATGCAACCTGGATTGACCATATCTAGACCCACAGCTGATTGAGACATAAGGGTGGACACTCTTGGGGCTGAGAGGTTCGGTGAGGTTGGGTGAGCCAACGCAGACCCTTTCAAGTAGTACTGCATGGTACCCATCCCATGGGTCCCAAATCTCCAGGTTCAAGGGCATCTTCCTACGTCGAAAACAGGCATGAGAAACCCAGAAGATGGTACACCGTGTGATCGGGAAAGGTTTCTAAAACGCACCTCATTTCTCATCTCCTTTGCTCGGGTTCGCCATTCCAGCCGATTTACTAGCCATCTCCCTCCTTGGAGAATCAGCACCTTTAACGTCCTGTTCCGTACAGGTTGCAATTTGTCCTGAGGATGAACGGGAAGAGGGGGAACCAATGAGAGACCAGCTCTAGGTGTTGGGACAGGCACAGGTCACTCTATTTTCCCATCAGGAAGAAGAATTAAGCACAAGCTCAGCCTGCCCCCCAGAACCAGAAGAGGGCCTGAAGCAATCCTGCGCTTTTGCGGCCAGCTCCCAAAAAAGCGAGTTGAAAAATGGAGCTCAGGGGCACTGCAATTCACAAACCTGCCGAGTTTTAAATGATACCTCTCGTCCACAAATATATTAAGGGAAGGCAACGAAGAGGCTTTGAAAGCAAGGCAGAATTGCAGGAAACAGATTTCAGGAGGTAGATTCGAATCGCCTTGAAAGCACATGAAAAGCGGCAAAACGTGGACAATGATGCCCTTGGCCAAAAAGGGCGTATGCGTTTTTTCCTGAATATATTCAGGAAAAAACGCATACGCCCTTTTTGGCCAACCAAGCAACCTGGAAAGGCCAATCAGCGCTCCAAAGAAGTCTCGCTTCCCAGCGGGCAAAAGGGCCATGCGGAAAAAAGTGTCCAAACCAGAAATGCAGGACCGGCCATGGAGAAATGGGAGCCTTGCTACGCTGATGGGTGGGATGTAAATTGCCAACAGCCACTCTGGAGAAGTGTACGGTGTGTTCTGAAACATCTAAAAAACACAGCTTGGAGAGCATAGGGCACTTCCACTCATGGGCGTATAAATTGGGAAAACTAAAAATCAGCAAGACACAGGCACCCCAAAGTTTAGGGCTGCTCTGTTGACAAGAACCCCCACTTCATTACACCTTAAATATCCTAGGAAAGCGAAAAATGGATAAAGAAGTTGTGGTCCTCATGTACAATGGAATATCACTCAGCCATGAAATCCACGTCATAAGGCTAGTAGCAGCACGATGAGTGGATTTAGGTACGACGATTCTAAGTGAAATAAGTCACACAGAAAAAGACACTTATCATAAGATATCACTTAGAGAGGGAATGTAAAAACCGCTACACTTGAACTGAATTACAAAACAGAACAGAGTCACACGTTTAGAAAACACACTATGGCTGCTGAACGGGAAAGGTGAGGTGGGGTGATGCATAAAACAAGGGTTTCAAATTAGCTCCGATACCGTTCCATAAACCCAATATGTAAGAGACAAGACCTATTCCTTTTTCAGTGAACTGGACTCAACACCCCCTATTCACCGCACAAGAATATATCTGACTAGTTAGAATCTTCAAACCTATGTATTGATATCTCTCCGTAAGTGAGTCAAGGGGGTGTAAAGCGGCATAAACACAGCCGTGAAAAGCAGCTAAACCCCATTATAAAAATAAATTACTTTTCAAAACCCGTGAAACAAAGACAGTGAAAGAGAGAGAAATTCTTACAAAATTCGTTCAGGGGCTGTGATGCAACCTGGATTGAGCATATCTAGACCCACAGCTGATTGAGACATAAGGGTGGACACTCTTGGGGCTGAGAGGTTCGGTGAGGTTGGGTGAGCCAACGCAGACCCTTTCAAGTAATACTGCATGGTACCCATCCCATGGGTCCCAAATCTCCAGGTTCAAGGGCATCTTCCTACGTCGAAAACAGGCATGAGAAACCCAGAAGATGGTACACCGTGTGATCGGGAAAGGTTTCTAAAACGCACCACATTTCTCATCTCCTTTGCTCGGGTTCGCCATTCCAGCCGATTTACTAGCCATCTCCCTCCTTGGAGAATCAGCACCTTTAACCTCCTGTTCCGTACAGGTTGCAATTTGTCCTGAGGATGAACGGGAAGAGGGGGAACCAATGAGAGACTAGCTCTAGGTGTTGGGACAGGCACAGGTCACTCTATTTTCCCATCAGGAAGAAGAATTAAGCACAAGCTCAGCCTGCCCCCCAGAACCAGAAGAGGGCCTGAAGCAATCCTGCGCTTTTGCGGCCAGCTCCCAAAAAAGCGAGTTGAAAAATGGAGCTCAGGGGCACTGCAATTCACAAACCTGCAGAGTTTTAAATGATACCTCTCGTCCACAAATATACTAAGGGAAGGCAACGAAGAGGCTTTGAAAGCAAGGCAGAATTGCAGGAAACAGATTTCAGGAGGTAGATTCGAATCGCCTTGAAAGCACATGAAAAGCGGCAAAACGTGGACAATGATGCCCTTGGCCAAAAAGGGCGTATGCGTTTTTTCCTGAATATATTCAGGAAAAAACGCATACGCCCTTTTTGGCCAACCAAGCAACCTGGAAAGGCCAATCAGCGCTCCAAAGAAGTCTCGCTTCCCAGCGGGCAAAAGGGCCATGGGGAAAAAAGTGTCCAAACCAGAAATGCAGGACCGGCCATGGAGAAATGGGAGCCTTGCTACGCTGATGGGTGGGATGTAAATTGCCAACAGCCACTCTGGAGAAGTGTACGGTGTGTTCTGAAACATCTAAAAAACACAGCTTGGAGAGCATAGGGCACTTCCACTCATGGGCGTATAAATTGGGAAAACTAAAAATCAGCAAGACACAGGCACCCCAAAGTTTAGGGCTGCTCTGTTGACAAGAACCCCCACTTCATTACACCTTAAATATCCTAGGAAAGCGAAAAATGGATAAAGAAGTTGTGGCCCTCATGTACAATGGAATATCACTCAGCCATGCAATCAACGTCATAAGGCTAGTAGCAGCACGATGAGTGGATTTAGGTACGACGATTCTAAGTGAAATAAGTCACACAGAAAAAGACACTTATCATAAGATATCACTTAGAGAGGGAATGTAAAAACCGCTACACTTGAACTGAATTACAAAACAGAACAGAGTCACACGTTTAGAAAACACACTATGGCTGCTGAACGGGAAAGGTGAGGTGGGGTGATGCATAAAACAAGGGTTTCAAATTAGCTCCGATACCGTTCCATAAACCCAATATGTAAGAGACAAGACCTATTCCTTTTTCAGTGAACTGGACTCAACACCCCGTATTCACCGCACAAGAATATATCTGACTAGTAAGAATCTTCAAACCTATGTATTGATATCTCTCCGTAAGTGAGTCAAGGGGGTGTAAAGCGGCATAAACACAGCCGTGAAAAGCAGCTAAACCCCATTATAAAAATAAATTACTTTTCAAAACCCGTGAAACAAAGACAGTGAAAGAGAGAGAAATTCTTACAAAATTCGTTCAGGGGCTGTGATGCAACCTGGATTGACCATATCTAGACCCACAGCTGATTGAGACATAAGGGTGGACACTCTTGGGGCTGAGAGGTTCGGTGAGGTTGGGTGAGCCAACGCAGACCCTTTCAAGTAATACTGCATGGTACCCATCCCATGGGTCCCAAATCTCCAGGTTCAAGGGCATCTTCCTACGTCGAAAACAGGCATGAGAAACCCAGAAGATGGTACACCGTGTGATCGGGAAAGGTTTCTAAAACGCACCACATTTCTCATCTCCTTTGCTCGGGTTCGCCATTCCAGCCGATTTACTAGCCATCTCCCTCCTTGGAGAATCAGCACCTTTAACCTCCTGTTCCGTACAGGTTGCAATTTGTCCTGAGGATGAACGGGAAGAGGGGGAACCAATGAGAGACTAGCTCTAGGTGTTGGGACAGGCACAGGTCACTCTATTTTCCCATCAGGAAGAAGAATTAAGCACAAGCTCAGCCTGCCCCGCAGAACCAGAAGAGGGCCTGAAGCAATCCTGCGCTTTTGCGGCCAGCTCCCAAAAAAGCGAGTTGAAAAATGGAGCTCAGGGGCACTGCAATTCACAAACCTGCAGAGTTTTAAATGATACCTCTCGTCCACAAATATACTAAGGGAAGGCAACGAAGAGGCTTTGAAAGCAAGGCAGAATTGCAGGAAACAGATTTCAGGAGGTAGATTCGAATCGCCCTGAAAGCACATGAAAAGCGGCAAAACGTGGACAATGATGCCCTTGGCCAAAAAGGGCGTATGCGTTTTTTCCTGAATATATTCAGGAAAAAACGCATACGCCCTTTTTGGCCAACCAAGCAACCTGGAAAGGCCAATCAGCGCTCCAAAGAAGTCTCGCTTCCCAGCGGGCAAAAGGGCCATGCGGAAAAAAGTGTCCAAACCAGAAATGCAGGACCGGCCATGGAGAAATGGGAGCCTTGCTACGCTGATGGGTGGGATGTAAATTGCCAACAGCCACTCTGGAGAAGTGTACGGTGTGTTCTGAAACATCTAAAAAACACAGCTTGGAGAGCATAGGGCACTTCCACTCATGGGCGTATAAATTGGGAAAACTAAAAATCAGCAAGACACAGGCACCCCAAAGTTTAGGGCTGCTCTGTTGACAAGAACCCCCACTTCATTACACCTTAAATATCCTAGGAAAGCGAAAAATGGATAAAGAAGTTGTGGTCCTCATGTACAATGGAATATCACTCAGCCATGAAATCAACGTCATAAGGCTAGTAGCAGCACGATGAGTGGATTTAGGTACGACGATTCTAAGTGAAATAAGTCACACAGAAAAAGACACTTATCATAAGATATCACTTAGAGAGGGAATGTAAAAACCGCTACACTTGAACTGAATCACAAAACAGAACAGAGTCACACGTTTAGGAAACACACTATGGCTGCTGAACGGGAAAGGTGAGGTGGGGTGATGCATAAAACAAGGGTTTCAAATTAGCTCCGATACCATTCCATAAACCCAATATGTAAGAGACAAGACCTATTCCTTTTTCAGTGAACTGGACTCAACACCCCGTATTCACCGCACAAGAATATATCTGACTAGTAAGAATCTTCAAACCTATGTATTGATATCTCTCCGTAAGTGAGTCAAGGGTGTGTAAAGCGGCATAAACACAGCCGTGAAAAGCAGCTAAACCCCATTATAAAAATAAATTACTTTTCAAAACCCGTGAAACAAAGACAGTGAAAGAGAGAGAAATTCTTACAAAATTCGTTCAGGGGCTGTGATGCAACCTGGATTGACCATATCTAGACCCACAGCTGATTGAGACATAAGGGTGGACACTCTTGGGGCTGAGAGGTTCGGTGAGGTTGGGTGAGCCAACGCAGACCCTTTCAAGTAGTACTGCATGGTACCCATCCCATGGGTCCCAAATCTCCAGGTTCAAGGGCATCTTCCTACGTCGAAAACAGGCATGAGAAACCCAGAAGATGGTACACCGTGTGATCGGGAAAGGTTTCTAAAACGCACCTCATTTCTCATCTCCTTTGCTCGGGTTCGCCATTCCAGCCGATTTACTAGCCATCTCCCTCCTTGGAGAATCAGCACCTTTAACCTCCTGTTCCGTACAGGTTGCAATTTGTCCTGAGGATGAACGGGAAGAGGGGGAACCAATGAGAGACCAGCTCTAGGTGTTGGGACAGGCACAGGTCACTCTATTTTCCCATCAGGAAGAAGAATTAAGCACAAGCTCAGCCTGCCCCCCAGAACCAGAAGAGGGCCTGAAGCAATCCTGCGCTTTTGCGGCCAGCTCCCAAAAAAGCGAGTTGAAAAATGGAGCTCAGGGGCACTGCAATTCACAAACCTGCAGAGTTTTAAATGATACCTCTCGTCCACAAATATATTAAGGGAAGGCAACGAAGAGGCTTTGAAAGCAAGGCAGAATTGCAGGAAACAGATTTCAGGAGGTAGATTCGAATCGCCTTGAAAGCACATGAAAAGCGGCAAAACGTGGACAATGATGCCCTTGGCCAAAAAGGGCGTATGCGTTTTTTCCTGAATATATTCAGGAAAAAACGCATACGCCCTTTTTGGCCAACCAAGCAACCTGGAAAGGCCAATCAGCGCTCCAAAGAAGTCTCGCTTCCCAGCGGGCAAAAGGGCCATGCGGAAAAAAGTGTCCAAACCAGAAATGCAGGACCGGCCATGGAGAAATGGGAGCCTTGCTACGCTGATGGGTGGGATGTAAATTGCCAACAGCCACTCTGGAGAAGTGTACGGTGTGTTCTGAAACATCTAAAAAACACAGCTTGGAGAGCATAGGGCACTTCCACTCATGGGCGTATAAATTGGGAAAACTAAAAATCAGCAAGACACAGGCACCCCAAAGTTTAGGGCTGCTCTGTTGACAAGAACCCCCACTTCATTACACCTTAAATATCCTAGGAAAGCGAAAAATGGATAAAGAAGTTGTGGTCCTCATGTACAATGGAATATCACTCAGCCATGAAATCCACGTCATAAGGCTAGTAGCAGCACGATGAGTGGATTTAGGTACGACGATTCTAAGTGAAATAAGTCACACAGAAAAAGACACTTATCATAAGATATCACTTAGAGAGGGAATGTAAAAACCGCTACACTTGAACTGAATTACAAAACAGAACAGAGTCACACGTTTAGAAAACACACTATGGCTGCTGAACGGGAAAGGTGAGGTGGGGTGATGCATAAAACAAGGGTTTCAAATTAGCTCCGATACCGTTCCATAAACCCAATATGTAAGAGACAAGACCTATTCCTTTTTCAGTGAACTGGACTCAACACCCCCTATTCACCGCACAAGAATATATCTGACTAGTTAGAATCTTCAAACCTATGTATTGATATCTCTCCGTAAGTGAGTCAAGGGGGTGTAAAGCGGCATAAACACAGCCGTGAAAAGCAGCTAAACCCCATTATAAAAATAAATTACTTTTCAAAACCCGTGAAACAAAGACAGTGAAAGAGAGAGAAATTCTTACAAAATTCGTTCAGGGGCTGTGATGCAACCTGGATTGAGCATATCTAGACCCACAGCTGATTGAGACATAAGGGTGGACACTCTTGGGGCTGAGAGGTTCGGTGAGGTTGGGTGAGCCAACGCAGACCCTTTCAAGTAATACTGCATGGTACCCATCCCATGGGTCCCAAATCTCCAGGTTCAAGGGCATCTTCCTACGTCGAAAACAGGCATGAGAAACCCAGAAGATGGTACACCGTGTGATCGGGAAAGGTTTCTAAAACGCACCACATTTCTCATCTCCTTTGCTCGGGTTCGCCATTCCAGCCGATTTACTAGCCATCTCCCTCCTTGGAGAATCAGCACCTTTAACCTCCTGTTCCGTACAGGTTGCAATTTGTCCTGAGGATGAACGGGAAGAGGGGGAACCAATGAGAGACTAGCTCTAGGTGTTGGGACAGGCACAGGTCACTCTATTTTCCCATCAGGAAGAAGAATTAAGCACAAGCTCAGCCTGCCCCCCAGAACCAGAAGAGGGCCTGAAGCAATCCTGCGCTTTTGCGGCCAGCTCCCAAAAAAGCGAGTTGAAAAATGGAGCTCAGGGGCACTGCAATTCACAAACCTGCAGAGTTTTAAATGATACCTCTCGTCCACAAATATACTAAGGGAAGGCAACGAAGAGGCTTTGAAAGCAAGGCAGAATTGCAGGAAACAGATTTCAGGAGGTAGATTCGAATCGCCTTGAAAGCACATGAAAAGCGGCAAAACGTGGACAATGATGCCCTTGGCCAAAAAGGGCGTATGCGTTTTTTCCTGAATATATTCAGGAAAAAACGCATACGCCCTTTTTGGCCAACCAAGCAACCTGGAAAGGCCAATCAGCGCTCCAAAGAAGTCTCGCTTCCCAGCGGGCAAAAGGGCCATGGGGAAAAAAGTGTCCAAACCAGAAATGCAGGACCGGCCATGGAGAAATGGGAGCCTTGCTACGCTGATGGGTGGGATGTAAATTGCCAACAGCCACTCTGGAGAAGTGTACGGTGTGTTCTGAAACATCTAAAAAACACAGCTTGGAGAGCATAGGGCACTTCCACTCATGGGCGTATAAATTGGGAAAACTAAAAATCAGCAAGACACAGGCACCCCAAAGTTTAGGGCTGCTCTGTTGACAAGAACCCCCACTTCATTACACCTTAAATATCCTAGGAAAGCGAAAAATGGATAAAGAAGTTGTGGCCCTCATGTACAATGGAATATCACTCAGCCATGCAATCAACGTCATAAGGCTAGTAGCAGCACGATGAGTGGATTTAGGTACGACGATTCTAAGTGAAATAAGTCACACAGAAAAAGACACTTATCATAAGATATCACTTAGAGAGGGAATGTAAAAACCGCTACACTTGAACTGAATTACAAAACAGAACAGAGTCACACGTTTAGAAAACACACTATGGCTGCTGAACGGGAAAGGTGAGGTGGGGTGATGCATAAAACAAGGGTTTCAAATTAGCTCCGATACCGTTCCATAAACCCAATATGTAAGAGACAAGACCTATTCCTTTTTCAGTGAACTGGACTCAACACCCCGTATTCACCGCACAAGAATATATCTGACTAGTAAGAATCTTCAAACCTATGTATTGATATCTCTCCGTAAGTGAGTCAAGGGGGTGTAAAGCGGCATAAACACAGCCGTGAAAAGCAGCTAAACCCCATTATAAAAATAAATTACTTTTCAAAACCCGTGAAACAAAGACAGTGAAAGAGAGAGAAATTCTTACAAAATTCGTTCAGGGGCTGTGATGCAACCTGGATTGACCATATCTAGACCCACAGCTGATTGAGACATAAGGGTGGACACTCTTGGGGCTGAGAGGTTCGGTGAGGTTGGGTGAGCCAACGCAGACCCTTTCAAGTAATACTGCATGGTACCCATCCCATGGGTCCCAAATCTCCAGGTTCAAGGGCATCTTCCTACGTCGAAAACAGGCATGAGAAACCCAGAAGATGGTACACCGTGTGATCGGGAAAGGTTTCTAAAACGCACCACATTTCTCATCTCCTTTGCTCGGGTTCGCCATTCCAGCCGATTTACTAGCCATCTCCCTCCTTGGAGAATCAGCACCTTTAACCTCCTGTTCCGTACAGGTTGCAATTTGTCCTGAGGATGAACGGGAAGAGGGGGAACCAATGAGAGACTAGCTCTAGGTGTTGGGACAGGCACAGGTCACTCTATTTTCCCATCAGGAAGAAGAATTAAGCACAAGCTCAGCCTGCCCCGCAGAACCAGAAGAGGGCCTGAAGCAATCCTGCGCTTTTGCGGCCAGCTCCCAAAAAAGCGAGTTGAAAAATGGAGCTCAGGGGCACTGCAATTCACAAACCTGCAGAGTTTTAAATGATACCTCTCGTCCACAAATATACTAAGGGAAGGCAACGAAGAGGCTTTGAAAGCAAGGCAGAATTGCAGGAAACAGATTTCAGGAGGTAGATTCGAATCGCCCTGAAAGCACATGAAAAGCGGCAAAACGTGGACAATGATGCCCTTGGCCAAAAAGGGCGTATGCGTTTTTTCCTGAATATATTCAGGAAAAAACGCATACGCCCTTTTTGGCCAACCAAGCAACCTGGAAAGGCCAATCAGCGCTCCAAAGAAGTCTCGCTTCCCAGCGGGCAAAAGGGCCATGCGGAAAAAAGTGTCCAAACCAGAAATGCAGGACCGGCCATGGAGAAATGGGAGCCTTGCTACGCTGATGGGTGGGATGTAAATTGCCAACAGCCACTCTGGAGAAGTGTACGGTGTGTTCTGAAACATCTAAAAAACACAGCTTGGAGAGCATAGGGCACTTCCACTCATGGGCGTATAAATTGGGAAAACTAAAAATCAGCAAGACACAGGCACCCCAAAGTTTAGGGCTGCTCTGTTGACAAGAACCCCCACTTCATTACACCTTAAATATCCTAGGAAAGCGAAAAATGGATAAAGAAGTTGTGGTCCTCATGTACAATGGAATATCACTCAGCCATGAAATCAACGTCATAAGGCTAGTAGCAGCACGATGAGTGGATTTAGGTACGACGATTCTAAGTGAAATAAGTCACACAGAAAAAGACACTTATCATAAGATATCACTTAGAGAGGGAATGTAAAAACCGCTACACTTGAACTGAATTACAAAACAGAACAGAGTCACACGTTTAGGAAACACACTATGGCTGCTGAACGGGAAAGGTGAGGTGGGGTGATGCATAAAACAAGGGTTTCAAATTAGCTCCGATACCGTTCCATAAACCCAATATGTAAGAGACAAGACCTATTCCTTTTTCAGTGAACTGGACTCAACACCCCGTTTTCACCGCACAAGAATATATCTGACTAGTAAGAATCTTCAAACCTATGTATTGATATCTCTCCGTAAGTGAGTCAAGGGTGTGTAAAGCGGCATAAACACAGCCGTGAAAAGCAGCTAAACCCCATTATAAAAATAAATTACTTTTCAAAACCCGTGATACAAAGAAAGTGAAAGAGAGAGAAATTCTTACAAAATTCGTTCAGGGGCTGTGATGCAACCTGGATTGACCATATCTAGACCCACAGCTGATTGAGACATAAGGGTGGACACTCTTGGGGCTGAGAGGTTCGGTGAGGTTGGGTGAGCCAACGCAGACCCTTTCAAGTAATACTGCATGGTACCCATCCCATGGGTCCCAAATCTCCAGGTTCAAGGGCATCTTCCTACGTCGAAAACAGGCATGAGAAACCCAGAAGATGGTACACCGTGTGATCGGGAAAGGTTTCTAAAACGCATCTCATTTCTCATCTCATTGCTCGGGTTCGCCATTCCAGCCGATTTACTAGCCATCTCCCTCCTTGGAGAATCAGCACCTTTAACCTCCTGTTCCGTACAGGTTGCAATTTGTCCTGAGGATGAACGGGAAGAGGGGGAACCAATGAGAGACTAGCTCTAGGTGTTGGGACAGGCACAGGTCACTCTATTTTCCCATCAGGAAGAAGAATTAAGCACAAGCTCAGCCTGCCCCCCAGAACCAGAAGAGGGCCTGAAGCAATCCTGCGCTTTTGCGGCCAGCTCCCAAAAAAGCGAGTTGAAAAATGGAGCTCAGGGGCACTGCAATTCACAAACCTGCACAGTTTTAAATGATACCTCTCGTCCACAAATATATTAAGGGAAGGCAACGAAGAGGCTTTGAAAGCAAGGCAGAATTGCAGGAAACAGATTTCAGGAGGTAGATTCGAATCGCCTTGAAAGCACATGAAAAGCGGCAAAACGTGGACAATGATGCCCTTGGCCAAAAAGGGCGTATGCGTTTTTTCCTGAATATATTCAGGAAAAAACGCATACGCCCTTTTTGGCCAACCAAGCCACCTGGAAAGGCCAATCAGCGCTCCAAAGAAGTCTCGCTTCCCAGCGGGCAAAAGGGCCATGCCGAAAAAAGTGTCCAAACCAGAAATGCAGGACCGGCCATGGAGAAATGGGAGCCTTGCTACGCTGATGGGTGGGATGTAAATTGCCAACAGCCACTCTGGAGAAGTGTACGGTGTGTTCTGAAACATCTAAAAAACACAGCTTGGAGAGCATAGGGCACTTCCACTCATGGGCGTATAAATTGGGAAAACTAAAAATCAGCAAGACACAGGCACCCCAAAGTTTAGGGCTGCTCTGTTGACAAGAACCCCCACTTCATTACACCTTAAATATCCTAGGAAAGCGAAAAATGGATAAAGAAGTTGTGGCCCTCATGTACAATGGAATATCACTCAGCCATGAAATCAACGTCATAAGGCTAGTAGCAGCACGATGAGTGGATTTAGGTACGACGATTCTAAGTGAAATAAGTCACACAGAAAAAGACACTTATCATAAGATATCACTTAGAGAGGGAATGTAAAAACCGCTACACTTGAACTGAATTACAAAACAGAACAGAGTCACACGTTTAGGAAACACACTATGGCTGCTGAACGGGAAAGGTGAGGTGGGGTGATGCATAAAACAAGGGTTTCAAATTAGCTCCGATACCGTTCCATAAACCCAATATGTAAGAGAAAAGACCTGTTCCTTTTTCAGTGAACTGGACTCAACACCCCGTATTCACCGCACAAGAATATATCTGACTAGTAAGAATCTTCAAACCTATGTATTGATATCTCTCCGTAAGTGAGTCAAGGGGGTGTAAAGCGGCATAAACACAGCCGTGAAAAGCAGCTAAACCCCATTATAAAAATAAATTACTTTTCAAAACCCGTGAAACAAAGACAGTGAAAGAGAGAGAAATTCTTACAAAATTCGTTCAGGGGCTGTGATGCAACCTGGATTGACCATATCTAGACCCACAGCTGATTGAGACATAAGGGTGGACACTCTTGGGGCTGAGAGGTTCGGTGAGGTTGGGTGAGCCAACGCAGACCCTTTCAAGTAATACTGCATGGTACCCATCCCATGGGTCCCAAATCTCCAGGTTCAAGGGCATCTTCCTACGTCGAAAACAGGCATGAGAAACCCAGAAGATGGTACACCGTGTGATCGGGAAAGGTTTCTAAAACGCACCTCATTTCTCATCTCCTTTGCTCGGGTTCGCCATTCCAGCCCATTTACTAGCCATCTCCCTCCTTGGAGAATCAGCACCTTTAACCTCCTGTTCCGTACAGGTTGCAATTTGTCCTGAGGATGAACGGGAAGAGGGGGAACCAATGAGAGACTAGCTCTAGGTGTTGGGACAGGCACAGGTCACTCTATTTTCCCATCAGGAAGAAGAATTAAGCACAAGCTCAGCCTGCCCCGCAGAACCAGAAGAGGGCCTGAAGCAATCCTGCGCTTTTGCGGCCAGCTCCCAAAAAAGCGAGTTGAAAAATGGAGCTCAGGGGCACTGCAATTCACAAACCTGCAGAGTTTTAAATGATACCTCTCGTCCACAAATATACTAAGGGAAGGCAACGAAGAGGCTTTGAAAGCAAGGCAGAATTGCAGGAAACAGATTTCAGGAGGTAGATTCGAATCGCCCTGAAAGCACATGAAAAGCGGCAAAACGTGGACAATGATGCCCTTGGCCAAAAAGGGCGTATGCGTTTTTTCCTGAATATATTCAGGAAAAAACGCATACGCCCTTTTTGGCCAACCAAGCAACCTGGAAAGGCCAATCAGTGCTCCAAAGAAGTCTCGCTTCCCAGCGGGCAAAAGGGCCATGCGGAAAAATGTGTCCAAACCAGAAATGCAGGACCGGCCATGGAGAAATGGGAGCCTTGCTACGCTGATGGGTGGGATGTAAATTGCCAACAGCCACTCTGGAGAAGTGTACGGTGTGTTCTGAAACATCTAAAAAACACAGCTTGGAGAGCATAGGGCACTTCCACTCATGGGCGTATAAATTGGGAAAACTAAAAATCAGCAAGACACAGGCACCCTAAAGTTTAGGGCTGCTCTGTTGACAAGAACCCCCACTTCATTACACCTTAAATATCCTAGGAAAGCGAAAAATGGATAAAGAAGTTGTGGTCCTCATGTACAATGGAATATCACTCAGCCATGAAATCAACGTCATAAGGCTAGTAGCAGCACGATGAGTGGATTTAGGTACGACGATTCTAAGTGAAATAAGTCACACAGAAAAAGACACTTATCATAAGATATCACTTAGAGAGGGAATGTAAAAACCGCTACACTTGAACTGAATTACAAAACAGAACAGAGTCACACGTTTAGGAAACACACTATGGCTGCTGAACGGGAAAGGTGAGGTGGGGTGATGCATAAAACAAGGGTTTCAAATTAGCTCCGATACCGTTCCATAAACCCAATATGTAAGAGACAAGACCTATTCCTTTTTCAGTGAACTGGACTCAACACCCCCTATTCACCGCACAAGAATATATCTGACTAGTAAGAATCTTCAAACCTATGTATTGATATCTCTCCGTAAGTGAGTCAAGGGGGTGTAAAGCGGCATAAACACAGCCGTGAAAAGCAGCTAAACCCCATTACAAAAATAAACTACTTTTCAAAACCCGTGAAACAAAGACAGTGAAAGAGAGAGAAATTCTTACAAAATTCGTTCAGGGGCTGTGATGCAACCTGGATTGACCATATCTAGACCCACAGCTGATTGAGACATAAGGGTGGACACTCTTGGGGCTGAGAGGTTCGGTGAGGTTGGGTGAGCCAACGCAGACCCTTTCAAGTAATACTGCATGGTACCCATCCCATGGGTCCCAAATCTCCAGGTTCAAGGGCATCTTCCTACGTCGAAAACAGGCATGAGAAACCCAGAAGATGGTACACCGTGTGATCCGGAAAGGTTTCTAAAACGCACCTCATTTCTCATCTCCTTTGCTCGGGTTCGCCATTCCAGCCGATTTACTAGCCATCTCCCTCCTTGGAGAATCAGCACCTTTAACCTCCTGTTCCGTACAGGTTGCAATTTGTCCTGAGGATGAACGGGAAGAGGGGGAACCAATGAGAGACTAGCTCTAGGTGTTGGGACAGGCACAGGTCACTCTATTTTCCCATCAGGAAGAAGAATTAAGCACAAGCTCAGCCTGCCCCCCAGAACCAGAAGAGGGCCTGAAGCAATCCTGCGCTTTTGCGGCCAGCTCCCAAAAAAGCGAGTTGAAAAATGGAGCTCAGGGGCACTGCAATTCACAAACCTGCAGCGTTTTAAATGATACCTCTCGTCCACAAATATACTAAGGGAAGGCAACGAAGAGGCTTTGAAAGCAAGGCAAAATTGCAGGAAACAGATTTCAGGAGGTAGATTCGAATCGCCCTGAAAGCACATGAAAAGCGGCAAAACGTGGACAATGATGCCCTTGGCCAAAAAGGGCGTATGCGTTTTTTCCTGAATATATTCAGGAAAAAACGCATACGCCCTTTTTGGCCAACCAAGCAACCTGGAAAGGCCAATCAGTGCTCCAAAGAAGTCTCGCTTCCCAGCGGGCAAAAGGGCCATGCGGAAAAAAGTGTCCAAACCAGAAATGCAGGACCGGCCATGGAGAAATGGGAGCCTTGCTACGCTGATGGGTGGGATGTAAATTGCCAACAGCCACTCTGGAGAAGTGTACGGTGTGTTCTGAAACATCTAAAAAACACAGCTTGGAGAGCATAGAGCACTTCCACTCATGGGCGTATAAATTGGGAAAACTAAAAATCAGCAAGACACAGGCACCCTAAAGTTTAGGGCTGCTCTGTTGACAAGAACCCCCACTTCATTACACCTTAAATATCCTAGGAAAGCGAAAAATGGATAAAGAAGTTGTGGTCCTCATGTACAATGGAATATCACTCAGCCATGAAATCAACGTCATAAGGCTAGTAGCAGCACGATGAGTGGATTTAGGTACGACGATTCTAAGTGAAATAAGTCACACAGAAAAAGACACTTATCATAAGATATCACTTAGAGAGGGAATGTAAAAACCGCTACACTTGAACTGAATTACAAAACAGAACAGAGTCACACGTTTAGGAAACACACTATGGCTGCTGAACGGGAAAGGTGAGGTGGGGTGATGCATAAAACAAGGGTTTCAAATTAGCTCCGATACCGTTCCATAAACCCAATATGTAAGAGACAAGACCTATTCCTTTTTCAGTGAACTGGACTCAACACCCCCTATTCACCGCACAAGAATATATCTGACTAGTAAGAATCTTCAAACCTATGTATTGATATCTCTCCGTAAGTGAGTCAAGGGGGTGTAAAGCGGCATAAACACAGCCGTGAAAAGCAGCTAAACCCCATTATAAAAATAAATTACTTTTCAAAACCCGTGAAACAAAGACAGTGAAAGAGAGAGAAATTCTTACAAAATTCGTTCAGGGGCTGTGATGCAACCTGGATTGACCATATCTAGACCCACAGCTGATTGAGACATAAGGGTGGACACTCTTGGGGCTGAGAGGTTCGGTGAGGTTGGGTGAGCCAACGCAGACCCTTTCAAGTAATACTGCATGGTACCCATCCCATGGGTCCCAAATCTCCAGGTTCAAGGGCATCTTCCTACGTCGAAAACAGGCATGAGAAACCCAGAAGATGGTACACCGTGTGATCGGGAAAGGTTTCTAAAACGCACCTCATTTCTCATCTCCTTTGCTCGGGTTCGCCATTCCAGCCGATTTACTAGCCATCTCCCTCCTTGGAGAATCAGCACCTTTAACCTCCTGTTCCGTACAGGTTGCAATTTGTCCTGAGGATGAACGGGAAGAGGGGGAACCAATGAGAGACTAGCTCTAGGTGTTGGGACAGGCACAGGTCACTCTATTTTCCCATCAGGAAGAAGAATTAAGCACAAGCTCAGCCTGCCCCCCAGAACCAGAAGAGGGCCTGAAGCAATCCTGCGCTTTTGCGGCCAGCTCCCAAAAAAGCGAGTTGAAAAATGGAGCTCAGGGGCACTGCAATTCACAAACCTGCAGAGTTTTAAATGATACCTCTCGTCCACAAATATATTAAGGGAAGGCAACGAAGAGGCTTTGAAAGCAAGGCAGAATTGCAGGAAACAGATTTGAGGAGGTAGATTCGAATCGCCTTGAAAGCACATGAAAAGCGGCAAAACGTGGACAATGATGCCCTTGGCCAAAAAGGGCGTATGCGTTTTTTCCTGAATATATTCAGGAAAAAACGCATACGCCCTTTTTGGCCAACCAAGCAACCTGGAAAGGCCAATCAGCGCTCCAAAGAAGTCTCGCTTCCCAGCGGGCAAAAGGGCCATGCGGAAAAAAGTGTCCAAACCAGAAATGCAGGACCGGCCATGGAGAAATGGGAGCCTTGCTACGCTGATGGGTGGGATGTAAATTGCCAACAGCCACTCTGGAGAAGTGTACGGTGTGTTCTGAAACATCTAAAAAACACAGCTTGGAGAGCATAGGGCACTTCCACTCATGGGCGTATAAATTGGGAAAACTAAAAATCAGCAAGACACAGGCACCCCAAAGTTTAGGGCTGCTCTGTTGACAAGAACCCCCACTTCATTACACCTTAAATATCCTAGGAAAGCGAAAAATGGATAAAGAAGTTGTGGTCCTCATGTACAATGGAATATCACTCAGCCATGAAATCAACGTCATAAGGCTAGTAGCAACACGATGAGTGGATTTAGGTACGACGATTCTAAGTGAAATAAGTCACACAGAAAAAGACACTTATCATAAGATATCACTTAGAGAGGGAATGTAAAAACCGCTACACTTGAACTGAATTACAAAACAGAACAGAGTCACACGTTTAGAAAACACACTATGGCTGATGAACGGGAAAGGTGAGGTGGGGTGATGCATAAAACAAGGGTTTCAAATTAGCTCCGATACCGTTCCATAAACCCAATATGTAAGAGACAAGACCTATTCCTTTTTCAGTGAACTGGACTCAACACCCCCTATTCACCGCACAAGAATATATCTGACTAGTAAGAATCTTCAAACCTATGTATTGATATCTCTCCGTAAGTGAGTCAAGGGTGTGTAAAGCGGCATAAACACAGCCGTGAAAAGCAGCTAAACCCCATTATAAAAATAAATTACTTTTCAAAACCCGTGAAACAAAGACAGTGAAAGAGAGAGAAATTCTTACAAAATTCGTTCAGGGGCTGTGATGCAACCTGGATTGACCATATCTAGACCCACAGCTGATTGAGACATAAGGGTGGACACTCTTGGGGCTGAGAGGTTCGGTGAGGTTGGGTGAGCCAACGCAGACCCTTTCAAGTAATACTGCATGGTACCCATCCCATGGGTCCCAAATCTCCAGGTTCAAGGGCATCTTCCTACGTCGAAAACAGGCATGAGAAACCCAGAAGATGGTACACCGTGTGATCGGGAAAGGTTTCTAAAACGCACCTCATTTCTCATCTCCTTTGCTCGGGTTCGCCATTCCAGCCGATTTACTAGCCATCTCCCTCCTTGGAGAATCAGCACCTTTAACCTCCTGTTCCGTACAGGTTGCAATTTGTCCTGAGGATGAACGGGAAGAGGGGGAACCAATGAGAGACTAGCTCTAGGTGTTGGGACAGGCACAGGTCACTCTATTTTCCCATCAGGAAGAAGAATTAAGCACAAGCTCAGCCTGCCCCCCAGAACCAGAAGAGGGCCTGAAGCAATCCGGCGCTTTTGCGGCCAGCTCCCAATAAAGCGAGTTGAAAAATGGAGCTCAGGGGCACTGCAATTCACAAACCTGCAGAGTTTTAAATGATACCTCTCGTCCACAAATATACTAAGGGAAGGCAACGAAGAGGCTTTGAAAGCAAGGCAGAATTGCAGGAAACAGATTTCAGGAGGTAGATTCGAATCGCCTTGAAAGCACATGAAAAGCGGCAAAACGTGGACAATGATGCCCTTGGCCAAAAAGGGCGTATGCGTTTTTTCCTGAATATATTCAGGAAAAAACGCATACGCCCTTTTTGGCCAACCAAGCAACCTGGAAAGGCCAATCAGCGCTCCAAAGAAGTCTCGCTTCCCAGCGGGCAAAAGGGCCATGCGGAAAAAAGTGTCCAAACCAGAAATGCAGGACCGGCCATGGAGAAATGGGAGCCTTGCTACGCTGATGGGTGGGATGTAAATTGCCAACAGCCACTCTGGAGAAGTGTACGGTGTGTTCTGAAACATCTAAAAAACACAGCTTGGAGAGCATAGGGCACTTCCACTCATGGGCGTATAAATTGGGAAAACTAAAAATCAGCAAGACACAGGCACCCTAAAGTTTAGGGCTGCTCTGTTGACAAGAACCCCCACTTCATTACACCTTAAATATCCTAGGAAAGCGAAAAATGGATAAAGAAGTTGTGGTCCTCATGTACAATGGAATATCACTCAGCCATGAAATCAACGTCATAAGGCTAGTAGCAGCACGATGAGTGGATTTAGGTACGACGATTCTAAGTGAAATAAGTCACACAGAAAAAGACACTTATCATAAGATATCACTTAGAGAGGGAATGTAAAAACCGCTACACTTGAACTGAATTACAAAACAGAACAGAGTCACACGTTTAGGAAACACACTATGGCTGCTGAACGGGAAAGGTGAGGTGGGGTGATGCATAAAACAAGGGTTTCAAATTAGCTCCGATACCGTTCCATAAACCCAATATGTAAGAGACAAGACCTATTCCTTTTTCAGTGAACTGGACTCAACACCCCCTATTCACCGCAAAAGAATATATCTGACTAGTAAGAATCTTCAAACCTATGTATTGATATCTCTCCGTAAGTGAGTCAAGGGGGTGTAAAGCGGCATAAACACAGCCGTGAAAAGCAGCTAAACCCCATTATAAAAATAAATTACTTTTCAAAACCCGTGAAACAAAGACAGTGAAAGAGAGAGAAATTCTTACAAAATTCGTTCAGGGGCTGTGATGCAACCTGGATTGACCATATCTAGACCCACAGCTGATTGAGACATAAGGGTGGACACTCTTGGGGCTGAGAGGTTCGGTGAGGTTGGGTGAGCCAACGCAGACCCTTTCAAGTAATACTGCATGGTACCCATCCCATGGGTCCCAAATCTCCAGGTTCAAGGGCATCTTCCTACGTCGAAAACAGGCATGAGAAACCCAGAAGATGGTACACCGTGTGATCCGGAAAGGTTTCTAAAACGCACCTCATTTCTCATCTCCTTTGCTCGGGTTCGCCATTCCAGCCGATTTACTAGCCATCTCCCTCCTTGGAGAATCAGCACCTTTAACCTCCTGTTCCGTACAGGTTGCAATTTGTCCTGAGGATGAACGGGAAGAGGGGGAACCAATGAGAGACTAGCTCTAGGTGTTGGGACAGGCACAGGTCACTCTATTTTCCCATCAGGAAGAAGAATTAAGCACAAGCTCAGCCTGCCCCCCAGAACCAGAAGAGGGCCTGAAGCAATCCTGCGCTTTTGCGGCCAGCTCCCAAAAAAGCGAGTTGAAAAATGGAGCTCAGGGGCACTGCAATTCACAAACCTGCAGAGTTTTAAATGATACCTCTTGTCCACAAATATACTAAGGGAAGGCAACGAAGAGGCTTTGAAAGCAAGGCAGAATTGCAGGAAACAGATTTCAGGAGGTAGATTCGAATCGCCTTGAAAGCACATGAAAAGCGGCAAAACGTGGACAATGATGCCCTTGGCCAAAAAGGGCGTATGCGTTTTTTCCTGAATATATTCAGGAAAAAACGCATACGCCCTTTTTGGCCAACCAAGCAACCTGGAAAGGCCAATCAGCGCTCCAAAGAAGTCTCGCTTCCCAGCGGGCAAAAGGGCCATGGGGAAAAAAGTGTCCAAACCAGAAATGCAGGACCGGCCATGGAGAAATGGGAGCCTTGCTACGCTGATGGGTGGGATGTAAATTGCCAACAGCCACTCTGGAGAAGTGTACGGTGTGTTCTGAAACATCTAAAAAACACAGCTTGGAGAGCATAGGGCACTTCCACTCATGGGCGTATAAATTGGGAAAACTAAAAATCAGCAAGACACAGGCACCCTAAAGTTTAGGGCTGCTCTGTTGACAAGAACCCCCACTTCATTACACCTTAAATATCCTAGGAAAGCGAAAAATGGATAAAGAAGTTGTGGTCCTCATGTACAATGGAATATCACTCAGCCATGAAATCCACGTCATAAGGCTAGTAGCAGCACGATGAGTGGATTTAGGTACGACGATTCTAAGTGAAATAAGTCACACAGAAAAAGACACTTATCATAAGATATCACTTAGAGAGGGAATGTAAAAACCGCTACACTTGAACTGAATTACAAAACAGAACAGAGTCACACGTTTAGAAAACACACTATGGCTGCTGAACGGGAAAGGTGAGGTGGGGTGATGCATAAAACAAGGGTTTCAAATTAGCTCCGATACCGTTCCATAAACCCAATATGTAAGAGACAAGACCTATTCCTTTTTCAGTGAACTGGACTCAACACCCCCTATTCACCGCACAAGAATATATCTGACTAGTAAGAATCTTCAAACCTATGTATTGATATCTCTCCGTAAGTGAGTCAAGGGGGTGTAAAGCGGCATAAACACAGCCGTGAAAAGCAGCTAAACCCCATTATAAAAATAAATTACTTTTCAAAACCCGTGAAACAAAGACAGTGAAAGTGAGAGAAATTCTTACAAAATTCGTTCAGGGGCTGTGATGCAACCTGGATTGACCATATCTAGACCCACAGCTGATTGAGACATAAGGGTGGACACTCTTGGGGCTGAGAGGTTCGGTGAGGTTGGGTGAACCAACGCAGACCCTTTCAAGTAATACTGCATGGTACCCATCCCATGGGTCCCAAATCTCCAGGTTCAAGGGCATCTTCCTACGTCGAAAACAGGCATGAGAAACCCAGAAGATGGTACACCGTGTGATCGGGAAAGGTTTCTAAAACGCACCACATTTCTCATCTCCTTTGCTCGGGTTCGCCATTCCAGCCGATTTACTAGCCATCTCCCTCCTTGGAGAATCAGCACCTTTAACCTCCTGTTCCGTACAGGTTGCAATTTGTCCTGAGGATGAACGGGAAGAGGGGGAACCAATGAGAGACTAGCTCTAGGTGTTGGGACAGGCACAGGTCACTCTATTTTCCCATCAGGAAGAAGAATTAAGCACAAGCTCAGCCTGCCCCCCAGAACCAGAAGAGGGCCTGAAGCAATCCTGCGCTTTTGCGGCCAGCTCCCAAAAAAGCGAGTTGAAAAATGGAGCTCAGGGGCACTGCAATTCACAAACCTGCAGAGTTTTAAATGATACCTCTCGTCCACAAATATACTAAGGGAAGGCAACGAAGAGGCTTTGAAAGCAAGGCAGAATTGCAGGAAACAGATTTCAGGAGGTAGATTCGAATCGCCTTGAAAGCACATGAAAAGCGGCAAAACGTGGACAATGATGCCCTTGGCCAAAAAGGGCGTATGCGTTTTTTCCTGAATATATTCAGGAAAAAACGCATACGCCCTTTTTGGCCAACCAAGCAACCTGGAAAGGCCAATCAGTGCTCCAAAGAAGTCTCGCTTCCCAGCGGGCAAAAGGGCCATGCGGAAAAAAGTGTCCAAACCAGAAATGCAGGACCGGCCATGGAGAAATGGGAGCCTTGCTACGCTGATGGGTGGGATGTAAATTGCCAACAGCCACTCTGGAGAAGTGTACGGTGTGTTCTGAAACATCTAAAAAACACAGCTTGGAGAGCATAGGGCACTTCCACTCATGGGCGTATAAATTGGGAAAACTAAAAATCAGCAAGACACAGGCACCCCAAAGTTTAGGGCTGCTCTGTTGACAAGAACCCCCACTTCATTACACCTTAAATATCCTAGGAAAGCGAAAAATGGATAAAGAAGTTGTGGTCCTCATGTACAATGGAATATCACTCAGCCATGAAATCCACGTCATAAGGCTAGTAGCAGCACGATGAGTGGATTTAGGTACGACGATTCTAAGTGAAATAAGTCACACAGAAAAAGACACTTATCATAAGATATCACTTAGAGAGGGAATGTAAAAACCGCTACACTTGAACTGAATCACAAAACAGAACAGAGTCACACGTTTAGAAAACACACTATGGCTGCTGAACGGGAAAGGTGAGGTGGGGTGATGCATAAAACAAGGGTTTCAAATTAGCTCCGATACCATTCCATAAACCCAATATGTAAGAGACAAGACCTATTCCTTTTTCAGTGAACTGGACTCAACACCCCGTATTCACCGCACAAGAATATATCTGACTAGTAAGAATCTTCAAACCTATGTATTGATATCTCTCCGTAAGTGAGTCAAGGGTGTGTAAAGCGGCATAAACACAGCCGTGAAAAGCAGCTAAACCCCATTATAAAAATAAATTACTTTTCAAAACCCGTGAAACAAAGACAGTGAAAGAGAGAGAAATTCTTACAAAATTCGTTCAGGGGCTGTGATGCAACCTGGATTGACCATATCTAGACCCACAGCTGATTGAGACATAAGGGTGGACACTCTTGGGGCTGAGAGGTTCGGTGAGGTTGGGTGAGCCAACGCAGACCCTTTCAAGTAGTACTGCATGGTACCCATCCCATGGGTCCCAAATCTCCAGGTTCAAGGGCATCTTCCTACGTCGAAAACAGGCATGAGAAACCCAGAAGATGGTACACCGTGTGATCGGGAAAGGTTTCTAAAACGCACCTCATTTCTCATCTCCTTTGCTCGGGTTCGCCATTCCAGCCGATTTACTAGCCATCTCCCTCCTTGGAGAATCAGCACCTTTAACCTCCTGTTCCGTACAGGTTGCAATTTGTCCTGAGGATGAACGGGAAGAGGGGGAACCAATGAGAGACTAGCTCTAGGTGTTGGGACAGGCACAGGTCACTCTATTTTCCCATCAGGAAGAAGAATTAAGCACAAGCTCAGCCTGCCCCCCAGAACCAGAAGAGGGCCTGAAGCAATCCTGCGCTTTTGCGGCCAGCTCCCAAAAAAGCGAGTTGAAAAATGGAGCTCAGGGGCACTGCAATTCACAAACCTGCAGAGTTTTAAATGATACCTCTCGTCCACAAATATATTAAGGGAAGGCAACGAAGAGGCTTTGAAAGCAAGGCAGAATTGCAGGAAACAGATTTCAGGAGGTAGATTCGAATCGCCTTGAAAGCACATGAAAAGCGGCAAAACGTGGACAATGATGCCCTTGGCCAAAAAGGGCGTATGCGTTTTTTCCTGAATATATTCAGGAAAAAACGCATACGCCCTTTTTGGCCAACCAAGCAACCTGGAAAGGCCAATCAGCGCTCCAAAGAAGTCTCGCTTCCCAGCGGGCAAAAGGGCCATGCGGAAAAAAGTGTCCAAACCAGAAATGCAGGACCGGCCATGGAGAAATGGGAGCCTTGCTACGCTGATGGGTGGGATGTAAATTGCCAACAGCCACTCTGGAGAAGTGTACGGTGTGTTCTGAAACATCTAAAAAACACAGCTTGGAGAGCATAGGGCACTTCCACTCATGGGCGTATAAATTGGGAAAACTAAAAATCAGCAAGACACAGGCACCCCAAAGTTTAGGGCTGCTCTGTTGACAAGAACCCCCACTTCATTACACCTTAAATATCCTAGGAAAGCGAAAAATGGATAAAGAAGTTGTGGTCCTCATGTACAATGGAATATCACTCAGCCATGAAATCCACGTCATAAGGCTAGTAGCAGCACGATGAGTGGATTTAGGTACGACGATTCTAAGTGAAATAAGTCACACAGAAAAAGACACTTATCATAAGATATCACTTAGAGAGGGAATGTAAAAACCGCTACACTTGAACTGAATTACAAAACAGAACAGAGTCACACGTTTAGAAAACACACTATGGCTGCTGAACGGGAAAGGTGAGGTGGGGTGATGCATAAAACAAGGGTTTCAAATTAGCTCCGATACCGTTCCATAAACCCAATATGTAAGAGACAAGACCTATTCCTTTTTCAGTGAACTGGACTCAACACCCCCTATTCACCGCACAAGAATATATCTGACTAGTTAGAATCTTCAAACCTATGTATTGATATCTCTCCGTAAGTGAGTCAAGGGGGTGTAAAGCGGCATAAACACAGCCGTGAAAAGCAGCTAAACCCCATTATAAAAATAAATTACTTTTCAAAACCCGTGAAACAAAGACAGTGAAAGAGAGAGAAATTCTTACAAAATTCGTTCAGGGGCTGTGATGCAACCTGGATTGAGCATATCTAGACCCACAGCTGATTGAGACATAAGGGTGGACACTCTTGGGGCTGAGAGGTTCGGTGAGGTTGGGTGAGCCAACGCAGACCCTTTCAAGTAATACTGCATGGTACCCATCCCATGGGTCCCAAATCTCCAGGTTCAAGGGCATCTTCCTACGTCGAAAACAGGCATGAGAAACCCAGAAGATGGTACACCGTGTGATCGGGAAAGGTTTCTAAAACGCACCACATTTCTCATCTCCTTTGCTCGGGTTCGCCATTCCAGCCGATTTACTAGCCATCTCCCTCCTTGGAGAATCAGCACCTTTAACCTCCTGTTCCTTACAGGTTGCAATTTGTCCTGAGGATGAACGGGAAGAGGGGGAACCAATGAGAGACTAGCTCTAGGTGTTGGGACAGGCACAGGTCACTCTATTTTCCCATCAGGAAGAAGAATTAAGCACAAGCTCAGCCTGCCCCCCAGAACCAGAAGAGGGCCTGAAGCAATCCTGCGCTTTTGCGGCCAGCTCCCAAAAAAGCGAGTTGAAAAATGGAGCTCAGGGGCACTGCAATTCACAAACCTGCAGAGTTTTAAATGATACCTCTCGTCCACAAATATACTAAGGGAAGGCAACGAAGAGGCTTTGAAAGCAAGGCAGAATTGCAGGAAACAGATTTCAGGAGGTAGATTCGAATCGCCTTGAAAGCACATGAAAAGCGGCAAAACGTGGACAATGATGCCCTTGGCCAAAAAGGGCGTATGCGTTTTTTCCTGAATATATTCAGGAAAAAACGCATACGCCCTTTTTGGCCAACCAAGCAACCTGGAAAGGCCAATCAGCGCTCCAAAGAAGTCTCGCTTCCCAGCGGGCAAAAGGGCCATGGGGAAAAATGTGTCCAAACCAGAAATGCAGGACCGGCCATGGAGAAATGGGAGCCTTGCTACGCTGATGGGTGGGATGTAAATTGCCAACAGCCACTCTGGAGAAGTGTACGGTGTGTTCTGAAACATCTAAAAAACACAGCTTGGAGAGCATAGGGCACTTCCACTCATGGGCGTATAAATTGGGAAAACTAAAAATCAGCAAGACACAGGCACCCCAAAGTTTAGGGCTGCTCTGTTGACAAGAACCCCCACTTCATTACACCTTAAATATCCTAGGAAAGCGAAAAATGGATAAAGAAGTTGTGGCCCTCATGTACAATGGAATATCACTCAGCCATGCAATCAACGTCATAAGGCTAGTAGCAGCACGATGAGTGGATTTAGGTACGACGATTCTAAGTGAAATAAGTCACACAGAAAAAGACACTTATCATAAGATATCACTTAGAGAGGGAATGTAAAAACCGCTACACTTGAACTGAATTACAAAACAGAACAGAGTCACACGTTTAGAAAACACACTATGGCTGCTGAACGGGAAAGGTGAGGTGGGGTGATGCATAAAACAAGGGTTTCAAATTAGCTCCGATACCGTTCCATAAACCCAATATGTAAGAGACAAGACCTATTCCTTTTTCAGTGAACTGGACTCAACACCCCCTATTCACCGCACAAGAATATATCTGACTAGTTAGAATCTTCAAACCTATGTATTGATATCTCTCCGTAAGTGAGTCAAGGGGGTGTAAAGCGGCATAAACACAGCCGTGAAAAGCAGCTAAACCCCATTATAAAAATAAATTACTTTTCAAAACCCGTGAAACAAAGACAGTGAAAGAGAGAGAAATTCTTACAAAATTCGTTCAGGGGCTGTGATGCAACCTGGATTGAGCATATCTAGACCCACAGCTGATTGAGACATAAGGGTGGACACTCTTGGGGCTGAGAGGTTCGGTGAGGTTGGGTGAGCCAACGCAGACCCTTTCAAGTAATACTGCATGGTACCCATCCCATGGGTCCCAAATCTCCAGGTTCAAGGGCATCTTCCTACGTCGAAAACAGGCATGAGAAACCCAGAAGATGGTACACCGTGTGATCGGGAAACGTTTCTAAAACGCACCACATTTCTCATCTCCTTTGCTCGGGTTCGCCATTCCAGCCGATTTACTAGCCATCTCCCTCCTTGGAGAATCAGCACCTTTAACCTCCTGTTCCGTACAGGTTGCAATTTGTCCTGAGGATGAACGGGAAGAGGGGGAACCAATGAGAGACTAGCTCTAGGTGTTGGGACAGGCACAGGTCACTCTATTTTCCCATCAGGAAGAAGAATTAAGCACAAGCTCAGCCTGCCCCCCAGAACCAGAAGAGGGCCTGAAGCAATCCTGCGCTTTTGCGGCCAGCTCCCAAAAAAGCGAGTTGAAAAATGGAGCTCAGGGGCACTGCAATTCACAAACCTGCAGAGTTTTAAATGATACCTCTCGTCCACAAATATACTAAGGGAAGGCAACGAAGAGGCTTTGAAAGCAAGGCAGAATTGCAGGAAACAGATTTCAGGAGGTAGATTCGAATCGCCTTGAAAGCACATGAAAAGCGGCAAAACGTGGACAATGATGCCCTTGGCCAAAAAGGGCGTATGCGTTTTTTCCTGAATATATTCAGGAAAAAACGCATACGCCCTTTTTGGCCAACCAAGCAACCTGGAAAGGCCAATCAGCGCTCCAAAGAAGTCTCGCTTCCCAGCGGGCAAAAGGGCCATGGGGAAAAAAGTGTCCAAACCAGAAATGCAGGACCGGCCATGGAGAAATGGGAGCCTTGCTACGCTGATGGGTGGGATGTAAATTGCCAACAGCCACTCTGGAGAAGTGTACGGTGTGTTCTGAAACATCTAAAAAACACAGCTTGGAGAGCATAGGGCACTTCCACTCATGGGCGTATAAATTGGGAAAACTAAAAATCAGCAAGACACAGGCACCCCAAAGTTTAGGGCTGCTCTGTTGACAAGAACCCCCACTTCATTACACCTTAAATATCCTAGGAAAGCGAAAAATGGATAAAGAAGTTGTGGCCCTCATGTACAATGGAATATCACTCAGCCATGCAATCAACGTCATAAGGCTAGTAGCAGCACGATGAGTGGATTTAGGTACGACGATTCTAAGTGAAATAAGTCACACAGAAAAAGACACTTATCATAAGATATCACTTAGAGAGGGAATGTAAAAACCGCTACACTTGAACTGAATTACAAAACAGAACAGAGTCACACGTTTAGAAAACACACTATGGCTGCTGAACGGGAAAGGTGAGGTGGGGTGATGCATAAAACAAGGGTTTCAAATTAGCTCCGATACCGTTCCATAAACCCAATATGTAAGAGACAAGACCTATTCCTTTTTCAGTGAACTGGACTCAACACCCCCTATTCACCGCACAAGAATATATCTGACTAGTAAGAATCTTCAAACCTATGTATTGATATCTCTCCGTAAGTGAGTCAAGGGGGTGTAAAGCGGCATAAACACAGCCGTGAAAAGCAGCTAAACCCCATTATAAAAATAAATTACTTTTCAAAACCCGTGAAACAAAGACAGTGAAAGTGAGAGAAATTCTTACAAAATTCGTTCAGGGGCTGTGATGCAACCTGGATTGACCATATCTAGACCCACAGCTGATTGAGACATAAGGGTGGACACTCTTGGGGCTGAGAGGTTCGGTGAGGTTGGGTGAACCAACGCAGACCCTTTCAAGTAATACTGCATGGTACCCATCCCATGGGTCCCAAATCTCCAGGTTCAAGGGCATCTTCCTACGTCGAAAACAGGCATGAGAAACCCAGAAGATGGTACACCGTGTGATCGGGAAAGGTTTCTAAAACGCACCACATTTCTCATCTCCTTTGCTCGGGTTCGCCATTCCAGCCGATTTACTAGCCATCTCCCTCCTTGGAGAATCAGCACCTTTAACCTCCTGTTCCGTACAGGTTGCAATTTGTCCTGAGGATGAACGGGAAGAGGGGGAACCAATGAGAGACTAGCTCTAGGTGTTGGGACAGGCACAGGTCACTCTATTTTCCCATCAGGAAGAAGAATTAAGCACAAGCTCAGCCTGCCCCCCAGAACCAGAAGAGGGCCTGAAGCAATCCTGCGCTTTTGCGGCCAGCTCCCAAAAAAGCGAGTTGAAAAATGGAGCTCAGGGGCACTGCAATTCACAAACCTGCAGAGTTTTAAATGATACCTCTCGTCCACAAATATACTAAGGGAAGGCAACGAAGAGGCTTTGAAAGCAAGGCAGAATTGCAGGAAACAGATTTCAGGAGGTAGATTCGAATCGCCCTGAAAGCACATGAAAAGCGGCAAAACGTGGACAATGATGCCCTTGGCCAAAAAGGGCGTATGCGTTTTTTCCTGAATATATTCAGGAAAAAACGCATACGCCCTTTTTGGCCAACCAAGCAACCTGGAAAGGCCAATCAGCGCTCCAAAGAAGTCTCGCTCCCCAGCGGGCAAAAGGGCCATGCGGAAAAAAGTGTCCAAACCAGAAATGCAGGACCGGCCATGGAGAAATGGGAGCCTTGCTACGCTGATGGGTGGGATGTAAATTGCCAACAGCCACTCTGGAGAAGTGTACGGTGTGTCCTGAAACATCTAAAAAACACAGCTTGGAGAGCATAGGGCACTTCCACTCATGGGCGTATAAATTGGGAAAACTAAAAATCAGCAAGACACAGGCACCCCAAAGTTTAGGGCTGCTCTGTTGACAAGAACCCCCACTTCATTACACCTTAAATATCCTAGGAAAGCGAAAAATGGATAAAGAAGTTGTGGCCCTCATGTACAATGGAATATCACTCAGCCATGCAATCAACGTCATAAGGCTAGTAGCAGCACGATGAGTGGATTTAGGTACGACGATTCTAAGTGAAATAAGTCACACAGAAAAAGACACTTATCATAAGATATCACTTAGAGAGGGAATGTAAAAACCGCTACACTTGAACTGAATTACAAAACAGAACAGAGTCACACGTTTAGAAAACACACTATGGCTGCTGAACGGGAAAGGTGAGGTGGGGTGATGCATAAAACAAGGGTTTCAAATTAGCTCCGATACCGTTCCATAAACCCAATATGTAAGAGACAAGACCTATTCCTTTTTCAGTGAACTGGACTCAACACCCCGTATTCACCGCACAAGAATATATCTGACTAGTAAGAATCTTCAAACCTATGTATTGATATCTCTCCGTAAGTGAGTCAAGGGGGTGTAAAGCGGCATAAACACAGCCGTGAAAAGCAGCTAAACCCCATTATAAAAATAAATTACTTTTCAAAACCCGTGAAACAAAGACAGTGAAAGTGAGAGAAATTCTTACAAAATTCGTTCAGGGGCTGTGATGCAACCTGGATTGACCATATCTAGACCCACAGCTGATTGAGACATAAGGGTGGACACTCTTGGGGCTGAGAGGTTCGGTGAGGTTGGGTGAACCAACGCAGACCCTTTCAAGTAATACTGCATGGTACCCATCCCATGGGTCCCAAATCTCCAGGTTCAAGGGCATCTTCCTACGTCGAAAACAGGCATGAGAAACCCAGAAGATGGTACACCGTGTGATCCGGAAAGGTTTCTAAAACGCACCTCATTTCTCATCTCCTTTGCTCGGGTTCGCCATTCCAGCCGATTTACTAGCCATCTCCCTCCTTGGAGAATCAGCACCTTTAACCTCCTGTTCCGTACAGGTTGCAATTTGTCCTGAGGATGAACGGGAAGAGGGGGAACCAATGAGAGACTAGCTCTAGGTGTTGGGACAGGCACAGGTCACTCTATTTTCCCATCAGGAAGAAGAATTAAGCACAAGCTCAGCCTGCCCCCCAGAACCAGAAGAGGGCCTGAAGCAATCCTGCGCTTTTGCGGCCAGCTCCCAAAAAAGCGAGTTGAAAAATGGAGCTCAGGGGCACTGCAATTCACAAACCTGCAGAGTTTTAAATGATACCTCTCGTCCACAAATATATTAAGGGAAGGCAACGAAGAGGCTTTGAAAGCAAGGCAGAATTGCAGGAAACAGATTTCAGGAGGTAGATTCGAATCGCCTTGAAAGCACATGAAAAGCGGCAAAACGTGGACAATGATGCCCTTGGCCAAAAAGGGCGTATGCGTTTTTTCCTGAATATATTCAGGAAAAAACGCATACGCCCTTTTTGGCCAACCAAGCAACCTGGAAAGGCCAATCAGCGCTCCAAAGAAGTCTCGCTTCCCAGCGGGCAAAAGGGCCATGCGGAAAAAAGTGTCCAAACCAGAAATGCAGGACCGGCCATGGAGAAATGGGAGCCTTGCTACGCTGATGGGTGGGATGTAAATTGCCAACAGCCACTCTGGAGAAGTGTACGGTGTGTTCTGAAACATCTAAAAAACACAGCTTGGAGAGCATAGGGCACTTCCACTCATGGGCGTATAAATTGGGAAAACTAAAAATCAGCAAGACACAGGCACCCCAAAGTTTAGGGCTGCTCTGTTGACAAGAACCCCCACTTCATTACACCTTAAATATCCTAGGAAAGCGAAAAATGGATAAAGAAGTTGTGGTCCTCATGTACAATGGAATATCACTCAGCCATGAAATCAACGTCATAAGGCTAGTAGCAGCACGATGAGTGGATTTAGGTACGACGATTCTAAGTGAAATAAGTCACACAGAAAAAGACACTTATCATAAGATATCACTTAGAGAGGGAATGTAAAAACCGCTACACTTGAACTGAATTACAAAACAGAACAGAGTCACACGTTTAGGAAACACACTATGGCTGCTGAACGGGAAAGGTGAGGTGGGGTGATGCATAAAACAAGGGTTTCAAATTAGCTCCGATACCGTTCCATAAACCCAATATGTAAGAGACAAGACCTATTCCTTTTTCAGTGAACTGGACTCAACACCCCGTTTTCACCGCACAAGAATATATCTGACTAGTAAGAATCTTCAAACCTATGTATTGATATCTCTCCGTAAGTGAGTCAAGGGTGTGTAAAGCGGCATAAACACAGCCGTGAAAAGCAGCTAAACCCCATTATAAAAATAAATTACTTTTCAAAACCCGTGATACAAAGAAAGTGAAAGAGAGAGAAATTCTTACAAAATTCGTTCAGGGGCTGTGATGCAACCTGGATTGACCATATCTAGACCCACAGCTGATTGAGACATAAGGGTGGACACTCTTGGGGCTGAGAGGTTCGGTGAGGTTGGGTGAGCCAACGCAGACCCTTTCAAGTAGTACTGCATGGTACCCATCCCATGGGTCCCAAATCTCCAGGTTCAAGGGCATCTTCCTACGTCGAAAACAGGCATGAGAAACCCAGAAGATGGTACACCGTGTGATCGGGAAAGGTTTCTAAAACGCACCTCATTTCTCATCTCCTTTGCTCGGGTTCGCCATTCCAGCCGATTTACTAGCCATCTCCCTCCTTGGAGAATCAGCACCTTTAACCTCCTGTTCCGTACAGGTTGCAATTTGTCCTGAGGATGAACGGGAAGAGGGGGAACCAATGAGAGACTAGCTCTAGGTGTTGGGACAGGCACAGGTCACTCTATTTTCCCATCAGGAAGAAGAATTAAGCACAAGCTCAGCCTGCCCCCCAGAACCAGAAGAGGGCCTGAAGCAATCCTGCGCTTTTGCGGCCAGCTCCCAAAAAAGCGAGTTGAAAAATGGAGCTCAGGGGCACTGCAATTCACAAACCTGCAGAGTTTTAAATGATACCTCTCGTCCACAAATATATTAAGGGAAGGCAACGAAGAGGCTTTGAAAGCAAGGCAGAATTGCAGGAAACAGATTTCAGGAGGTAGATTCGAATCGCCTTGAAAGCACATGAAAAGCGGCAAAACGTGGACAATGATGCCCTTGGCCAAAAAGGGCGTATGCGTTTTTTCCTGAATATATTCAGGAAAAAACGCATACGCCCTTTTTGGCCAACCAAGCAACCTGGAAAGGCCAATCAGCGCTCCAAAGAAGTCTCGCTTCCCAGCGGGCAAAAGGGCCATGCGGAAAAAAGTGTCCAAACCAGAAATGCAGGACCGGCCATGGAGAAATGGGAGCCTTGCTACGCTGATGGGTGGGATGTAAATTGCCAACAGCCACTCTGGAGAAGTGTACGGTGTGTTCTGAAACATCTAAAAAACACAGCTTGGAGAGCATAGGGCACTTCCACTCATGGGCGTATAAATTGGGAAAACTAAAAATCAGCAAGACACAGGCACCCCAAAGTTTAGGGCTGCTCTGTTGACAAGAACCCCCACTTCATTACACCTTAAATATCCTAGGAAAGCGAAAAATGGATAAAGAAGTTGTGGTCCTCATGTACAATGGAATATCACTCAGCCATGAAATCAACGTCATAAGGCTAGTAGCAGCACGATGAGTGGATTTAGGTACGACGATTCTAAGTGAAATAAGTCACACAGAAAAAGACACTTATCATAAGATATCACTTAGAGAGGGAATGTAAAAACCGCTACACTTGAACTGAATTACAAAACAGAACAGAGTCACACGTTTAGAAAACACACTATGGCTGCTGAACGGGAAAGGTGAGGTGGGGTGATGCATAAAACAAGGGTTTCAAATTAGCTCCGATACCGTTCCATAAACCCAATATGTAAGAGACAAGACCTATTCCTTTTTCAGTGAACTGGACTCAACACCCCCTATTCACCGCACAAGAATATATCTGACTAGTAAGAATCTTCAAACCTATGTATTGATATCTCTCCGTAAGTGAGTCAAGGGGGTGTAAAGCGGCATAAACACAGCCGTGAAAAGCAGCTAAACCCCATTATAAAAATAAATTACTTTTCAAAACCCGTGAAACAAAGACAGTGAAAGAGAGAGAAATTCTTACAAAATTCGTTCAGGGGCTGTGATGCAACCTGGATTGACCATATCTAGACCCACAGCTGATTGAGACATAAGGGTGGACACTCTTGGGGCTGAGAGGTTCGGTGAGGTTGGGTGAGCCAACGCAGACCCTTTCAAGTAATACTGCATGGTACCCATCCCATGGGTCCCAAATCTCCAGGTTCAAGGGCATCTTCCTACGTCGAAAACAGGCATGAGAAACCCAGAAGATGGTACACCGTGTGATCGGGAAAGGTTTCTAAAACGCACCTCATTTCTCATCTCCTTTGCTCGGGTTCGCCATTCCAGCCGATTTACTAGCCATCTCCCTCCTTGGAGAATCAGCACCTTTAACCTCCTGTTCCGTACAGGTTGCAATTTGTCCTGAGGATGAACGGGAAGAGGGGGAACCAATGAGAGACTAGCTCTAGGTGTTGGGACAGGCACAGGTCACTCTATTTTCCCATCAGGAAGAAGAATTAAGCACAAGCTCAGCCTGCCCCCCAGAACCAGAAGAGGGCCTGAAGCAATCCTGCGCTTTTGCGGCCAGCTCCCAAAAAAGCGAGTTGAAAAATGGAGCTCAGGGGCACTGCAATTCACAAACCTGCAGAGTTTTAAATGATACCTCTCGTCCACAAATATACTAAGGGAAGGCAACGAAGAGGCTTTGAAAGCAAGGCAGAATTGCAGGAAACAGATTTCAGGAGGTAGATTCGAATCGCCTTGAAAGCACATGAAAAGCGGCAAAACGTGGACAATGATGCCCTTGGCCAAAAAGGGCGTATGCGTTTTTTCCTGAATATATTCAGGAAAAAACGCATACGCCCTTTTTGGCCAACCAAGCAACCTGGAAAGGCCAATCAGCGCTCCAAAGAAGTCTCGCTTCCCAGCGGGCAAAAGGGCCATGCGGAAAAAAGTGTCCAAACCAGAAATGCAGGACCGGCCATGGAGAAATGGGAGCCTTGCTACGCTGATGGGTGGGATGTAAATTGCCAACAGCCACTCTGGAGAAGTGTACGGTGTGTTCTGAAACATCTAAAAAACACAGCTTGGAGAGCATAGGGCACTTCCACTCATGGGCGTATAAATTGGGAAAACTAAAAATCAGCAAGACACAGGCACCCCAAAGTTTAGGGCTGCTCTGTTGACAAGAACCCCCACTTCATTACACCTTAAATATCCTAGGAAAGCGAAAAATGGATAAAGAAGTTGTGGTCCTCATGTACAATGGAATATCACTCAGCCATGAAATCCACGTCATAAGGCTAGTAGCAGCACGATGAGTGGATTTAGGTACGACGATTCTAAGTGAAATAAGTCACACAGAAAAAGACACTTATCATAAGATATCACTTAGAGAGGGAATGTAAAAACCGCTACACTTGAACTGAATTACAAAACAGAACAGAGTCACACGTTTAGAAAACACACTATGGCTGCTGAACGGGAAAGGTGAGGTGGGGTGATGCATAAAACAAGGGTTTCAAATTAGCTCCGATACCGTTCCATAAACCCAATATGTAAGAGACAAGACCTATTCCTTTTTCAGTGAACTGGACTCAACACCCCCTATTCACCGCACAAGAATATATCTGACTAGTAAGAATCTTCAAACCTATGTATTGATATCTCTCCGTAAGTGAGTCAAGGGTGTGTAAAGCGGCATAAACACAGCCGTGAAAAGCAGCTAAACCCCATTATAAAAATAAATTACTTTTCAAAACCCGTGAAACAAAGACAGTGAAAGAGAGAGAAATTCTTACAAAATTCGTTCAGGGGCTGTGATGCAACCTGGATTGACCATATCTAGACCCACAGCTGATTGAGACATAAGGGTGGACACTCTTGGGGCTGAGAGGTTCGGTGAGGTTGGGTGAGCCAACGCAGACCCTTTCAAGTAATACTGCATGGTACCCATCCCATGGGTCCCAAATCTCCAGGTTCAAGGGCATCTTCCTACGTCGAAAACAGGCATGAGAAACCCAGAAGATGGTACACCGTGTGATCGGGAAAGGTTTCTAAAACGCACCTCATTTCTCATCTCCTTTGCTCGGGTTCGCCATTCCAGCCGATTTACTAGCCATCTCCCTCCTTGGAGAATCAGCACCTTTAACCTCCTGTTCCGTACAGGTTGCAATTTGTCCTGAGGATGAACGGGAAGAGGGGGAACCAATGAGAGACTAGCTCTAGGTGTTGGGACAGGCACAGGTCACTCTATTTTCCCATCAGGAAGAAGAATTAAGCACAAGCTCAGCCTGCCCCCCAGAACCAGAAGAGGGCCTGAAGCAATCCTGCGCTTTTGCGGCCAGCTCCCATAAAAGCGAGTTGAAAAATGGAGCTCAGGGGCACTGCAATTCACAAACCTGCAGAGTTTTAAATGATACCTCTCGTCCACAAATATACTAAGGGAAGGCAACGAAGAGGCTTTGAAAGCAAGGCAGAATTGCAGGAAACAGATTTCAGGAGGTAGATTCGAATCGCCTTGAAAGCACATGAAAAGCGGCAAAACGTGGACAATGATGCCCTTGGCCAAAAAGGGCGTATGCGTTTTTTCCTGAATATATTCAGGAAAAAACGCATACGCCCTTTTTGGCCAACCAAGCAACCTGGAAAGGCCAATCAGTGCTCCAAAGAAGTCTCGCTTCCCAGCGGGCAAAAGGGCCATGCGGAAAAAAGTGTCCAAACCAGAAATGCAGGACCGGCCATGGAGAAATGGGAGCCTTGCTACGCTGATGGGTGGGATGTAAATTGCCAACAGCCACTCTGGAGAAGTGTACGGTGTGTTCTGAAACATCTAAAAAACACAGCTTGGAGAGCATAGGGCACTTCCACTCATGGGCGTATAAATTGGGAAAACTAAAAATCAGCAAGACACAGGCACCCCAAAGTTTAGGGCTGCTCTGTTGACAAGAACCCCCACTTCATTACACCTGAAATATCCTAGGAAAGAGAAAAATGGATAAAGAAGTGGTGGTCCTCATGTACAATGGAATATCACTCAGCCAGGAAATCCACGTCATAAGGCTAGTAGCAGCACGATGAGTGGATTTAGGTACGACGATTCTAAGTGAAATAAGTCACACAGAAAAAGACACTTATCATAAGATATCACTTAGAGAGGGAATGTAAAAACCGCTACACTTGAACTGAATTACAAAACAGAACAGAGTCACACGTTTAGGAAACACACTATGGCTGCTGAACGGGAAAGGTGAGGTGGGGTGATGCATAAAACAAGGGTTTCAAATTAGCTCCGATACCGTTCCATAAACCCAATATGTAAGAGACAAGACCTATTCCTTTTTCAGTGAACTGGACTCAACACCCCCTATTCACCGCACAAGAATATATCTGACTAGTAAGAATCTTCAAACCTATGTATTGATATCTCTCCGTAAGTGAGTCAAGGGGGTGTAAAGCGGCATAAACACAGCCGTGAAAAGCAGCTAAACCCCAATATAAAAATAAATTACTTTTCAAAACCCGTGAAACAAAGACAGTGAAAGAGAGAGAAATTCTTACAAAATTCGTTCAGGGGCTGTGATGCAACCTGGATTGACCATATCTAGACCCACAGCTGATTGAGACATAAGGGTGGACACTCTTGGGGCTGAGAGGTTCGGTGAGGTTGGGTGAGCCAACGCAGACCCTTTCAAGTAATACTGCATGGTACCCATCCCATGGGTCCCAAATCTCCAGGTTCAAGGGCATCTTCCTACGTCGAAAACAGGCATGAGAAACCCAGAAGATGGTACACCGTGTGATCCGGAAAGGTTTCTAAAACGCACCTCATTTCTCATCTCCTTTGCTCGGGTTCGCCATTCCAGCCGATTTACTAGCCATCTCCCTCCTTGGAGAATCAGCACCTTTAACCTCCTGTTCCGTACAGGTTGCAATTTGTCCTGAGGATGAACGGGAAGAGGGGGAACCAATGAGAGACTAGCTCTAGGTGTTGGGACAGGCACAGGTCACTCTATTTTCCCATCAGGAAGAAGAATTAAGCACAAGCTCAGCCTGCCCCCCAGAACCAGAAGAGGGCCTGAAGCAATCCTGCGCTTTTGCGGCCAGCTCCCAAAAAAGCGAGTTGAAAAATGGAGCTCAGGGGCACTGCAATTCACAAACCTGCAGAGTTTTAAATGATACCTCTCGTCCACAAATATACTAAGGGAAGGCAACGAAGAGGCTTTGAAAGCAAGGCAGAATTGCAGGAAACAGATTTCAGGAGGTAGATTCGAATCGCCTTGAAAGCACATGAAAAGCGGCAAAACGTGGACAATGATGCCCTTGGCCAAAAAGGGCGTATGCGTTTTTTCCTGAATATATTCAGGAAAAAACGCATACGCCCTTTTTGGCCAACCAAGCAACCTGGAAAGGCCAATCAGTGCTCCAAAGAAGTCTCGCTTCCCAGCGGGCAAAAGGGCCATGCGGAAAAAAGTGTCCAAACCAGAAATGCAGGACCGGCCATGGAGAAATGGGAGCCTTGCTACGCTGATGGGTGGGATGTAAATTGCCAACAGCCACTCTGGAGAAGTGTACGGTGTGTTCTGAAACATCTAAAAAACACAGCTTGGAGAGCATAGGGCACTTCCACTCATGGGCGTATAAATTGGGAAAACTAAAAATCAGCAAGACACAGGCACCCCAAAGTTTAGGGCTGCTCTGTTGACAAGAACCCCCACTTCATTACACCTTAAATATCCTAGGAAAGAGAAAAATGGATAAAGAAGTTGTGTTCCTCATGTACAATGGAATATCACTCAGCCATGAAATCAACGTCATAAGGCTAGTAGCAGCACGATGAGTGGATTTAGGTACGACGATTCTAAGTGAAATAAGTCACACAGAAAAAGACACTTATCATAAGATATCACTTAGAGAGGGAATGTAAAAACCGCTACACTTGAACTGAATTACAAAACAGAACAGAGTCACACGTTTAGAAAACACACTATGGCTGCTGAACGGGAAAGGTGAGGTGGGGTGATGCATAAAACAAGGGTTTCAAATTAGCTCAGATACCGTTCCATAAACCCAATATGTAAGAGACAAGACCTATTCCTTTTTCAGTGAACTGGACTCAACACCCCCTATTCACCGCACAAGAATATATCTGACTAGTAAGAATCTTCAAACTTATGTATTGATATCTCTCCGTAAGTGAGTCAAGGGGGTGTAAAGCGGCATAAACACAGCCGTGAAAAGCAGCTAAACCGCAATATAAAAATAAATTACTTTTCAAAACCCGTGAAACAAAGACAGTGAAAGAGAGAGAAATTCTTACAAAATTCGTTCAGGGGCTGTGATGCAACCTGGATTGACCATATCTAGACCCACAGCTGATTGAGACATAAGGGTGGACACTCTTGGGGCTGAGAGGTTCGGTGAGGTTGGGTGAGCCAACGCAGACCCTTTCAAGTAATACTGCATGGTACCCATCCCATGGGTCCCAAATCTCCAGGTTCAAGGGCATCTTCCTACGTCGAAAACAGGCATGAGAAACCCAGAAGATGGTACACCGTGTGATCGGGAAAGGTTTCTAAAACGCACCTCATTTCTCATCTCCTTTGCTCGGGTTCGCCATTCCAGCCGATTTACTAGCCATCTCCCTCCTTGGAGAATCAGCACCTTTAACCTCCTGTTCCGTACAGGTTGCAATTTGTCCTGAGGATGAACGGGAAGAGGGGGAACCAATGAGAGACTAGCTCTAGGTGTTGGGACAGGCACAGGTCACTCTATTTTCCCATCAGGAAGAAGAATTAAGCACAAGCTCAGCCTGCCCCCCAGAACCAGAAGAGGGCCTGAAGCAATCCTGTGCTTTTGCGGCCAGCTCCCAAAAAAGCGAGTTGAAAAATGGAGCTCAGGGGCACTGCAATTCACAAACCTGCAGAGTTTTAAATGATACCTCTCGTCCACAAATATATTAAGGGAAGGCAACGAAGAGGCTTTGAAAGCAAGGCAGAATTGCAGGAAACAGATTTCAGGAGGTAGATTCGAATCGCCTTGAAAGCACATGAAAAGCGGCAAAACGTGGACAATGATGCCCTTGGCCAAAAAGGGCGTATGCGTTTTTTCCTGAATATATTCAGGAAAAAACGCATATGCCCTTTTTGGCCAACCAAGCAACCTGGAAAGGCCAATCAGCGCTCCAAAGAAGTCTCGCTTCCCAGCGGGCAAAAGGGCCATGCGGAAAAAAGTGTCCAAACCAGAAATGCAGGACCGGCCATGGAGAAATGGGAGCCTTGCTACGCTGATGGGTGGGATGTAAATTGCCAACAGCCACTCTGGAGAAGTGTACGGTGTGTTCTGAAACATCTAAAAAACACAGCTTGGAGAGCATAGGGCACTTCCACTCATGGGCGTATAAATTGGGAAAACTAAAAATCAGCAAGACACAGGCACCCCAAAGTTTAGGGCTGCTCTGTTGACAAGAACCCCCACTTCATTACACCTGAAATATCCTAGGAAAGCGAAAAATGGATAAAGAAGTTGTGGTCCTCATGTACAATGGAATATCACTCAGCCATGAAATCCACGTCATAAGGCTAGTAGCAGCACGATGAGTGGATTTAGGTACGACGATTCTAAGTGAAATAAGTCACACAGAAAAAGACACTTATCATAAGATATCACTTAGAGAGGGAATGTAAAAACCGCTACACTTGAACTGAATTACAAAACAGAACAGAGTCACACGTTTAGGAAACACACTATGGCTGCTGAACGGGAAAGGTGAGGTGGGGTGATGCATAAAACAAGGGTTTCAAATTAGCTCCGATACCGTTCCATAAACCCAATATGTAAGAGACAAGACCTATTCCTTTTTCAGTGAACTGGACTCAACACCCCCTATTCACCGCACAAGAATATATCTGACTAGTAAGAATCTTCAAACCTATGTATTGATATCTCTCCGTAAGTGAGTCAAGGGGGTGTAAAGCGGCATAAACACAGCCGTGAAAAGCAGCTAAACCCCAATATAAAAATAAATTACTTTTCAAAACCCGTGAAACAAAGACAGTGAAAGAGAGAGAAATTCTTACAAAATTCGTTCAGGGGCTGTGATGCAACCTGGATTGACCATATCTAGACCCACAGCTGATTGAGACATAAGGGTGGACACTCTTGGGGCTGAGAGGTTCGGTGAGGTTGGGTGAGCCAACGCAGACCCTTTCAAGTAATACTGCATGGTACCCATCCCATGGGTCCCAAATCTCCAGGTTCAAGGGCATCTTCCTACGTCGAAAACAGGCATGAGAAACCCAGAAGATGGTACACCGTGTGATCCGGAAAGGTTTCTAAAACGCACCTCATTTCTCATCTCCTTTGCTCGGGTTCGCCATTCCAGCCGATTTACTAGCCATCTCCCTCCTTGGAGAATCAGCACCTTTAACCTCCTGTTCCGTACAGGTTGCAATTTGTCCTGAGGATGAACGGGAAGAGGGGGAACCAATGAGAGACTAGCTCTAGGTGTTGGGACAGGCACAGGTCACTCTATTTTCCCATCAGGAAGAAGAATTAAGCACAAGCTCAGCCTGCCCCCCAGAACCAGAAGAGGGCCTGAAGCAATCCTGCGCTTTTGCGGCCAGCTCCCAAAAAAGCGAGTTGAAAAATGGAGCTCAGGGGCACTGCAATTCACAAACCTGCAGAGTTTTAAATGATACCTCTCGTCCACAAATATACTAAGGGAAGGCAACGAAGAGGCTTTGAAAGCAAGGCAGAATTGCAGGAAACAGATTTCAGGAGGTAGATTCGAATCGCCTTGAAAGCACATGAAAAGCGGCAAAACGTGGACAATGATGCCCTTGGCCAAAAAGGGCGTATGCGTTTTTTCCTGAATATATTCAGGAAAAAACGCATACGCCCTTTTTGGCCAACCAAGCAACCTGGAAAGGCCAATCAGTGCTCCAAAGAAGTCTCGCTTCCCAGCGGGCAAAAGGGCCATGCGGAAAAAAGTGTCCAAACCAGAAATGCAGGACCGGCCATGGAGAAATGGGAGCCTTGCTACGCTGATGGGTGGGATGTAAATTGCCAACAGCCACTCTGGAGAAGTGTACGGTGTGTTCTGAAACATCTAAAAAACACAGCTTGGAGAGCATAGGGCACTTCCACTCATGGGCGTATAAATTGGGAAAACTAAAAATCAGCAAGACACAGGCACCCCAAAGTTTAGGGCTGCTCTGTTGACAAGAACCCCCACTTCATTACACCTTAAATATCCTAGGAAAGAGAAAAATGGATAAAGAAGTTGTGTTCCTCATGTACAATGGAATATCACTCAGCCATGAAATCAACGTCATAAGGCTAGTAGCAGCACGATGAGTGGATTTAGGTACGACGATTCTAAGTGAAATAAGTCACACAGAAAAAGACACTTATCATAAGATATCACTTAGAGAGGGAATGTAAAAACCGCTACACTTGAACTGAATTACAAAACAGAACAGAGTCACACGTTTAGAAAACACACTATGGCTGCTGAACGGGAAAGGTGAGGTGGGGTGATGCATAAAACAAGGGTTTCAAATTAGCTCAGATACCGTTCCATAAACCCAATATGTAAGAGACAAGACCTATTCCTTTTTCAGTGAACTGGACTCAACACCCCCTATTCACCGCACAAGAATATATCTGACTAGTAAGAATCTTCAAACTTATGTATTGATATCTCTCCGTAAGTGAGTCAAGGGGGTGTAAAGCGGCATAAACACAGCCGTGAAAAGCAGCTAAACCGCAATATAAAAATAAATTACTTTTCAAAACCCGTGAAACAAAGACAGTGAAAGAGAGAGAAATTCTTACAAAATTCGTTCAGGGGCTGTGATGCAACCTGGATTGACCATATCTAGACCCACAGCTGATTGAGACATAAGGGTGGACACTCTTGGGGCTGAGAGGTTCGGTGAGGTTGGGTGAGCCAACGCAGACCCTTTCAAGTAATACTGCATGGTACCCATCCCATGGGTCCCAAATCTCCAGGTTCAAGGGCATCTTCCTACGTCGAAAACAGGCATGAGAAACCCAGAAGATGGTACACCGTGTGATCGGGAAAGGTTTCTAAAACGCACCTCATTTCTCATCTCCTTTGCTCGGGTTCGCCATTCCAGCCGATTTACTAGCCATCTCCCTCCTTGGAGAATCAGCACCTTTAACCTCCTGTTCCGTACAGGTTGCAATTTGTCCTGAGGATGAAGGGGAAGAGGGGGAACCAATGAGAGACTAGCTCTAGGTGTTGGGACAGGCACAGGTCACTCTATTTTCCCATCAGGAAGAAGAATTAAGCACAAGCTCAGCCTGCCCCCCAGAACCAGAAGAGGGCCTGAAGCAATCCTGCGCTTTTGCGGCCAGCTCCCAAAAAAGCGAGTTGAAAAATGGAGCTCAGGGGCACTGCAATTCACAAACCTGCAGAGTTTTAAATGATACGTCTCGTCCACAAATATACTAAGGGAAGGCAACGAAGAGGCTTTGAAAGCAAGGCAGAATTGCAGGAAACAGATTTCAGGAGGTAGATTCGAATCGCCTTGAAAGCACATGAAAAGCGGCAAAACGTGGACAATGATGCCCTTGGCCAAAAAGGGCGTATGCGTTTTTTCCTGAATATATTCAGGAAAAAACGCATACGCCCTTTTTGGCCAACCAAGCAACCTGGAAAGGCCAATCAGCGCTCCAAAGAAGTCTCGCTTCCCAGCGGGCAAAAGGGCCATGCGGAAAAAAGTGTCCAAACCAGAAATGCAGGACCGGCCATGGAGAAATGGGAGCCTTGCTACGCTGATGGGTGGGATGTAAATTGCCAACAGCCACTCTGGAGAAGTGTACGGTGTGTTCTGAAACATCTAAAAAACACAGCTTGGAGAGCATAGGGCACTTCCACTCATGGGCGTATAAATTGGGAAAACTAAAAATCAGCAAGACACAGGCACCCCAAAGTTTAGGGCTGCTCTGTTGACAAGAACCCCCACTTCATTACACCTGAAATATCCTAGGAAAGAGAAAAATGGATAAAGAAGTTGTGTTCCTCATGTACAATGGAATATCACCCAGCCATGAAATCAACGTCATAAGGCTAGTAGCAGCACGATGAGTGGATTTAGGTACGACGATTCTAAGTGAAATAAGTCACACAGAAAAAGACACTTATCATAAGATATCACTTAGAGAGGGAATGTAAAAACCGCTACACTTGAACTGAATTACAAAACAGAACAGAGTCACACGTTTAGAAAACACACTATGGCTGCTGAACGGGAAAGGTGAGGTGGGGTGATGCATAAAACAAGGGTTTCAAATTAGCTCCGATACCGTTCCATAAACCCAATATGTAAGAGACAAGACCTATTCCTTTTTCAGTGAACTGGACTCAACACCCCCTATTCACCGCACAAGAATATATCTGACTAGTAAGAATCTTCAAACCTATGTATTGATATCTCTCCGTAAGTGAGTCAAGGGGGTGTAAAGCGACATAAACACAGCCGTGAAAAGCAGCTAAACCCCATTATAAAAATAAATTACTTTTCAAAACCCGTGAAACAAAGACAGTGAAAGAGAGAGAAATTCTTACAAAATTCGTTCAGGGGCTGTGATGCAACCTGGATTGACCATATCTAGACCCACAGCTGATTGAGACATAAGGGTGGACACTCTTGGGGCTGAGAGGTTCGGTGAGGTTGGGTGAGCCAACGCAGACCCTTTCAAGTAATACTGCATGGTACCCATCCCATGGGTCCCAAATCTCCAGGTTCAAGGGCATCTTCCTACGTCGAAAACAGGCATGAGAAACCCAGAAGATGGTACACCGTGTGATCGGGAAAGGTTTCTAAAACGCACCACATTTCTCATCTCCTTTGCTCGGGTTCGCCATTCCAGCCGATTTACTAGCCATCTCCCTCCTTGGAGAATCAGCACCTTTAACCTCCTGTTCCGTACAGGTTGCAATTTGTCCTGAGGATGAACGGGAAGAGGGGGAACCAATGAGAGACTAGCTCTAGGTGTTGGGACAGGCACAGGTCACTCTATTTTCCCATCAGGAAGAAGAATTAAGCACAAGCTCAGCCTGCCCCCCAGAACCAGAAGAGGGCCTGAAGCAATCCTGCGCTTTTGCGGCCAGCTCCCAAAAAAGCGAGTTGAAAAATGGAGCTCAGGGGCACTGCAATTCACAAACCTGCAGAGTTTTAAATGATACCTCTCGTCCACAAATATACTAAGGGAAGGCAACGAAGAGGCTTTGAAAGCAAGGCAGAATTGCAGGAAACAGATTTCAGGAGGTAGATTCGAATCGCCTTGAAAGCACATGAAAAGCGGCAAAACGTGGACAATGATGCCCTTGGCCAAAAAGGGCGTATGCGTTTTTTCCTGAATATATTCAGGAAAAAACGCATACGCCCTTTTTGGCCAACCAAGCAACCTGGAAAGGCCAATCAGTGCTCCAAAGAAGTCTCGCTTCCCAGCGGGCAAAAGGGCCATGCGGAAAAAAGTGTCCAAACCAGAAATGCAGGACCGGCCATGGAGAAATGGGAGCCTTGCTACGCTGATGGGTGGGATGTAAATTGCCAACAGCCACTCTGGAGAAGTGTACGGTGTGTTCTGAAACATCTAAAAAACACAGCTTGGAGAGCATAGGGCACTTCCACTCATGGGCGTATAAATTGGGAAAACTAAAAATCAGCAAGACACAGGCACCCCAAAGTTTAGGGCTGCTCTGTTGACAAGAACCCCCACTTCATTACACCTGAAATATCCTAGGAAAGCGAAAAATGGATAAAGAAGTTGTGGTCCTCATGTACAATGGAATATCACTCAGCCATGAAATCCACGTCATAAGGCTAGTAGCAGCACGATGAGTGGATTTAGGTACGACGATTCTAAGTGAAATAAGTCACACAGAAAAAGACACTTATCATAAGATATCACTTAGAGAGGGAATGTAAAAACCGCTACACTTGAACTGAATTACAAAACAGAACAGAGTCACACGTTTAGAAAACACACTATGGCTGCTGAACGGGAAAGGTGAGGTGGGGTGATGCATAAAACAAGGGTTTCAAATTAGCTCCGATACCGTTCCATAAACCCAATATGTAAGAGACAAGACCTATTCCTTTTTCAGTGAACTGGACTCAACACCCCCTATTCACCGCACAAGAATATATCTGACTAGTAAGAATCTTCAAACCTATGTATTGATATCTCTCCGTAAGTGAGTCAAGGGGGTGTAAAGCGACATAAACACAGCCGTGAAAAGCAGCTAAACCCCATTATAAAAATAAATTACTTTTCAAAACCCGTGAAACAAAGACAGTGAAAGTGAGAGAAATTCTTACAAAATTCGTTCAGGGGCTGTGATGCAACCTGGATTGACCATATCTAGACCCACAGCTGATTGAGACATAAGGGTGGACACTCTTGGGGCTGAGAGGTTCGGTGAGGTTGGGTGAGCCAACGCAGACCCTTTCAAGTAATACTGCATGGTACCCATCCCATGGGTCCCAAATCTCCAGGTTCAAGGGCATCTTCCTACGTCGAAAACAGGCATGAGAAACCCAGAAGTTGGTACACCGTGTGATACGGAAAGGTTTCTAAAACGCACCTCATTTCTCATCTCCTTTGCTCGGGTTCACCATTCCAGCCGATTTACTAGCCATCTCCCTCCTTGGAGAATCAGCACCTTTAACCTCCTGTTCCGTACAGGTTGCAATTTGTCCTGAGGATGAACGGGAAGAGGGGGAACCAATGAGAGACTAGCTCTAGGTGTTGGGACAGGCACAGGTCACTCTATTTTCCCATCAGGAAGAAGAATTAAGCACAAGCTCAGCCTGCCCCCCAGAACCAGAAGAGGGCCTGAAGCAATCCTGCGCTTTTGCGGCCAGCTCCCAAAAAAGCGAGTTGAAAAATGGAGCTCAGGGGCACTGCAATTCACAAACCTGCAGAGTTTTAAATGATACCTCTCGTCCACAAATATACTAAGGGAAGGCAATGAAGAGGCTTTGAAAGCAAGGCAGAATTGCAGGAAACAGATTTCAGGAGGTAGATTCGAATCGCCTTGAAAGCACATGAAAAGCGGCAAAACGTGGACAATGATGCCCTTGGCCAAAAAGGGCGTATGCGTTTTTTCCTGAATATATTCAGGAAAAAACGCATACGCCCTTTTTGGCCAACCAAGCAACCTGGAAAGGCCAATCAGTGCTCCAAAGAAGTCTCGCTTCCCAGCGGGCAAAAGGGCCATGCGGAAAAAAGTGTCCAAAGCAGAAATGCAGGACCGGCCATGGAGAAATGGGAGCCTTGCTACGCTGATGGGTGGGATGTAAATTGCCAACAGCCACTCTGGAGAAGTGTACGGTGTGTTCTGAAACATATAAAAAACACAGCTTGGAGAGCATAGGGCACTTCCACTCATGGGCGTATAAATTGGGAAAACTAAAAATCAGCAAGACACAGGCACCCCAAAGTTTAGGGCTGCTCTGTTGACAAGAACCCCCACTTCATTACACCTTAAATATCCTAGGAAAGAGAAAAATGGATAAAGAAGTTGTGGTCCTCATGTACAATGGAATATCACTCAGCCATGAAATCAACGTCATAAGGCTAGTAGCAGCACGATGAGTGGATTTAGGTACGACGATTCTAAGTGAAATAAGTCACACAGAAAAAGACACTTATCATAAGATATCACTTAGAGAGGGAATGTAAAAACCGCTACACTTGAACTGAATTACAAAACAGAACAGAGTCACACGTTTAGAAAACACACTATGGCTGCTGAACGGGAAAGGTGAGGTGGGGTGATGCATAAAACAAGGGTTTCAAATTAGCTCCGATACCGTTCCATAAACCCAATATGTAAGAGACAAGACCTATTCCTTTTTCAGTGAACTGGACTCAACACCCCCTATTCACCGCACAAGAATATATCTGACTAGTAAGAATCTTCAAACTTATGTATTGATATCTCTCCGTAAGTGAGTCAAGGGGGTGTAAAGCGGCATAAACACAGCCGTGAAAAGCAGCTAAACCCCAATATAAAAATAAATTACTTTTCAAAACCCGTGAAACAAAGACAGTGAAAGAGAGAGAAATTCTTACAAAATTCGTTCAGGGGCTGTGATGCAACCTGGATTGACCATATCTAGACCCACAGCTGATTGAGACATAAGGGTGGACACTCTTGGGGCTGAGAGGTTCGGTGAGGTTGGGTGAGCCAACGCAGACCCTTTCAAGTAATACTGCATGGTACCCATCCCATGGGTCCCAAATCTCCAGGTTCAAGGGCATCTTCCTACGTCGAAAACAGGCATGAGAAACCCAGAAGATGGTACACCGTGTGATCGGGAAAGGTTTCTAAAACGCACCTCATTTCTCATCTCCTTTGCTCGGGTTCGCCATTCCAGCCGATTTACTAGCCATCTCCCTCCTTGGAGAATCAGCACCTTTAACCTCCTGTTCCGTACAGGTTGCAATTTGTCCTGAGGATGAACGGGAAGAGGGGGAACCAATGAGAGACTAGCTCTAGGTGTTGGGACAGGCACAGGTCACTCTATTTTCCCATTAGGAAGAAGAATTAAGCACAAGCTCAGCCTGCCCCCCAGAACCAGAAGAGGGCCTGAAGCAATCCTGCGCTTTTGCGGCCAGCTCCCAAAAAAGCGAGTTGAAAAATGGAGCTCAGGGGCACTGCAATTCACAAACCTGCAGAGTTTTAAATGATACCTCTCGTCCACAAATATATTAAGGGAAGGCAACGAAGAGGCTTTGAAAGCAAGGCAGAATTGCAGGAAACAGATTTCAGGAGGTAGATTCGAATCGCCTTGAAAGCACATGAAAAGCGGCAAAACGTGGACAATGATGCCCTTGGCCAAAAAGGGCGTATGCGTTTTTTCCTGAATATATTCAGGAAAAAACGCATACGCCCTTTTTGGCCAACCAAGCAACCTGGAAAGGCCAATCAGTGCTCCAAAGAAGTCTCGCTTCCCAGCGGGCAAAAGGGCCATGCGGAAAAAAGTGTCCAAACCAGAAATGCAGGACCGGCCATGGAGAAATGGGAGCCTTGCTACGCTGATGGGTGGGATGTAAATTGCCAACAGCCACTCTGGAGAAGTGTACGGTGTGTTCTGAAACATCTAAAAAACACAGCTTGGAGAGCATAGGGCACTTCCACTCATGGGCGTATAAATTGGGAAAACTAAAAATCAGCAAGACACAGGCACCCCAAAGTTTAGGGCTGCTCTGTTGACAAGAACCCCCACTTCATTACACCTTAAATATCCTAGGAAAGCGAAAAATGGATAAAGAAGTTGTGGTCCTCATGTACAATGGAATATCACTCAGCCATGAAATCCACGTCATAAGGCTAGTAGCAGCACGATGAGTGGATTTAGGTACGACGATTCTAAGTGAAATAAGTCACACAGAAAAAGACACTTATCATAAGATATCACTTAGAGAGGGAATGTAAAAACCGCTACACTTGAACTGAATTACAAAACAGAACAGAGTCACACGTTTAGAAAACACACTATGGCTGCTGAACGGGAAAGGTGAGGTGGGGTGATGCATAAAACAAGGGTTTCAAATTAGCTCCGATACCGTTCCATAAACCCAATATGTAAGAGACAAGACCTATTCCTTTTTCAGTGAACTGGACTCAACACCCCCTATTCACTGCACAAGAATATATCTGACTAGTAAGAATCTTCAAACCTATGTATTGATATCTCTCCGTAAGTGAGTCAAGGGGGTGTAAAGCGGCATAAACACAGCCGTGAAAAGCAGCTAAACCCCAATATAAAAATAAATTACTTTTCAAAACCCGTGAAACAAAGACAGTGAAAGAGAGAGAAATTCTTACAAAATTCGTTCAGGGGCTGTGATGCAACCTGGATTGACCATATCTAGATCCACAGCTGATTGAGACATAAGGGTGGACACTCTTGGGGCTGAGAGGTTCGGTGAGGTTGGGTGAGCCAACGCAGACCCTTTCAATTAATACTGCATGGTACCCATCCCATGGGTCCCAAATCTCCAGGTTCAAGGGCATCTTCCTACGTCGAAAACAGGCATGAGAAACCCAGAAGATGGTACACCGTGTGATCGGGAAAGGTTTCTAAAACGCACCTCATTTCTCATCTCCTTTGCTCGGGTTCGCCATTCCAGCCGATTTACTAGCCATCTCCCTCCTTGGAGAATCAGCACCTTTAACCTCCTGTTCCGTACAGGTTGCAATTTGTCCTGAGGATGAACGGGAAGAGGGGGAACCAATGAGAGACTAGCTCTAGGTGTTGGGACAGGCATAGGTCACTCTATTTTCCCATCAGGAAGAAGAATTAAGCACAAGCTCAGCCTGCCCCCCAGAACCAGAAGAGGGCCTGAAGCAATCCTGCGCTTTTGCGGCCAGCTCCCAAAAAAGCGAGTTGAAAAATGGAGCTCAGGGGCACTGCAATTCACAAACCTGCAGAGTTTTAAATGATACCTCTCGTCCACAAATGTACTAAGGGAAGGCAACGAAGAGGCTTTGAAAGCAAGGCAGAATTGCAGGAAACAGATTTCAGGAGGTAGATTCGAATCGCCTTGAAAGCACATGAAAAGCGGCAAAACGTGGACAATGATGCCCTTGGCCAAAAAGGGCGTATGCGTTTTTTCCTGAATATATTCAGGAAAAAACGCATACGCCCTTTTTGGCCAACCAAGCAACCTGGAAAGGCCAATCAGCGCTCCAAAGAAGTCTCGCTTCCCAGCGGGCAAAAGGGCCATGCGGAAAAAAGTGTCCAAACCAGAAATGCAGGACCGGCCATGGAGAAATGGGAGCCTTGCTACGCTGATGGGTGGGATGTAAATTGCCAACAGCCACTCTGGAGAAGTGTACGGTGTGTTCTGAAACATCTAAAAAACACAGCTTGGAGAGCATAGGGCACTTCCACTCATGGGCGTATAAATTGGGAAAACTAAAAATCAGCAAGACACAGGCACCCCAAAGTTTAGGGCTGCTCTGTGGACAAGAACCCCCACTTCATTACACCTTAAATATCCTAGGAAAGCGAAAAATGGATAAAGAAGTTGTGGTCCTCATGTACAATGGAATATCACTCAGCCATGAAATCAAAGTCATAAGGCTAGTAGCAGCACGATGAGTGGATTTAGGTACGACGATTCTAAGTGAAATAAGTCACACAGAAAAAGACACTTATCATAAGATATCACTTAGAGAGGGAATGTAAAAACCGCTACACTTGAACTGAATTACAAAACAGAACAGAGTCACATGTTTAGAAAACACACTATGGCTGCTGAACGGGAAAGGTGAGGTGGGGTGATGCATAAAACAAGGGTTTCAAATTAGCTCCGATACCATTCCATAAACCCAATATGTCAGAGACAAGACCTATTCCTTTTTCAGTGAACTGGACTCAACACCCCCTATTCACCGCACAAGAATATATCTGACTAGTAAGAATCTTCAAACCTATGTATTGATATCTCTCCGTAAGTGAGTCAAGGGGGTGTAAAGCGGCATAAACACAGCCGTGAAAAGCAGCTAAACCCCATTACAATAATAAACTACTTTTCAAAACCCGTGAAACAAAGACAGTGAAAGAGAGAGAAATTCTTACAAAATTCGTTCAGGGGCTGTGATGCAACCTGGATTGACCATATCTAGACCCACAGCTGATTGAGACATAAGGGTGGACACTCTTGGGGCTGAGAGGTTCGGTGAGGTTGGGTGAGCCAACGCAGACCCTTTCAAGTAATACTGCATGGTACCCATCCCATGGGTCCCAAATCTCCAGGTTCAAGGGCATCTTCCTACGTCGAAAACAGGCATGAGAAACCCAGAAGATGGTACACCGTGTGATCGGGAAAGGTTTCTAAAACGCACCTCATTTCTCATCTCCTTTGCTCGGGTTCGCCATTCCAGCCGATTTACTAGCCATCTCCCTCCTTGGAGAATCAGCACCTTTAACCTCCTGTTCCGTACAGGTTGCAATTTGTCCTGAGGATGAACGGGAAGAGGGGGAACCAATGAGAGACTAGCTCTAGGTGTTGGGACAGGCACAGGTCACTCTATTTTCCCATCAGGAAGAAGAATTAAGCACAAGCTCAGCCTGCCCCCCAGAACCAGAAGAGGGCCTGAAGCAATCCTGCGCATTTGCGGCCAGCTCCCAAAAAAGCGAGTTGAAAAATGGAGCTCAGGGGCACTGCAATTCACAAACCTGCAGAGTTTTAAATGATACCTCTCGTCCACAAATATATTAAGGGAAGGCAACGAAGAGGCTTTGAAAGCAAGGCAGAATTGCAGGAAACAGATTTCAGGAGGTAGATTCGAATCGCCTTGAAAGCACATGAAAAGCGGCAAAACGTGGACAATGATGCCCTTGGCCAAAAAGGGCGTATGCGTTTTTTCCTGAATATATTCAGGAAAAAACGCATACGCCCTTTTTGGCCAACCAAGCAACCTGGAAAGGCCAATCAGTGCTCCAAAGAAGTCTCGCTTCCCAGCGGGCAAAAGGGCCATGCGGAAAAAAGTGTCCAAACCAGAAATGCAGGACCGGCCATGGAGAAATGGGAGCCTTGCTACGCTGATGGGTGGGATGTAAATTGCCAACAGCCACTCTGGAGAAGTGTACGGTGTGTTCTGAAACATCTAAAAAACACAGCTTGGAGAGCATAGGGCACTTCCACTCATGGGCGTATAAATTGGGAAAACTAAAAATCAGCAAGACACAGGCACCCCAAAGTTTAGGGCTGCTCTGTTGACAAGAACCCCCACTTCATTACACCTTAAATATCCTAGGAAAGAGAAAAATGGATAAAGAAGTTGTGGTCCTCATGTACAATGGAATATCACTCAGCCATGAAATCCACGTCATAAGGCTAGTAGCAGCACGATGAGTGGATTTAGGTACGACGATTCTAAGTGAAATAAGTCACACAGAAAAAGACACTTATCATAAGATATCACTTAGAGAGGGAATGTAAAAACCGCTACACTTGAACTGAATTACAAAACAGAACAGAGTCACACGTTTAGAAAACACACTATGGCTGCTGAACGGGAAAGGTGAGGTGGGGTGATGCATAAAACAAGGGTTTCAAATTAGCTCCGATACCGTTCCATAAACCCAATATGTAAGAGACAAGACCTATTCCTTTTTCAGTGAACTGGACTCAACACCCCCTATTCACTGCACAAGAATATATCTGACTAGTAAGAATCTTCAAACCTATGTATTGATATCTCTCCGTAAGTGAGTCAAGGGGGTGTAAAGCGGCATAAACACAGCCGTGAAAAGCAGCTAAACCCCAATATAAAAATAAATTACTTTTCAAAACCCGTGAAACAAAGACAGTGAAAGAGAGAGAAATTCTTACAAAATTCGTTCAGGGGCTGTGATGCAACCTGGATTGACCATATCTAGATCCACAGCTGATTGAGACATAAGGGTGGACACTCTTGGGGCTGAGAGGTTCGGTGAGGTTGGGTGAGCCAACGCAGACCCTTTCAATTAATACTGCATGGTACCCATCCCATGGGTCCCAAATCTCCAGGTTCAAGGGCATCTTCCTACGTCGAAAACAGGCATGAGAAACCCAGAAGATGGTACACCGTGTGATCCGGAAAGGTTTCTAAAACGCACCTCATTTCTCATCTCCTTTGCTCGGGTTCGCCATTCCAGCCGATTTACTAGCCATCTCCCTCCTTGGAGAATCAGCACCTTTAACCTCCTGTTCCGTACAGGTTGCAATTTGTCCTGAGGATGAACGGGAAGAGGGGGAACCAATGAGAGACTAGCTCTAGGTGTTGGGACAGGCATAGGTCACTCTATTTTCCCATCAGGAAGAAGAATTAAGCACAAGCTCAGCCTGCCCCCCAGAACCAGAAGAGGGCCTGAAGCAATCCTGCGCTTTTGCGGCCAGCTCCCAAAAAAGCGAGTTGAAAAATGGAGCTCAGGGGCACTGCAATTCACAAACCTGCAGAGTTTTAAATGATACCTCTCGTCCACAAATATACTAAGGGAAGGCAACGAAGAGGCTTTGAAAGCAAGGCAGAATTGCAGGAAACAGATTTCAGGAGGTAGATTCAAATCGCCTTGAAAGCACATGAAAAGCGGCAAAACGTGGACAATGATGCCCTTGGCCAAAAAGGGCGTATGCGTTTTTTCCTGAATATATTCAGGAAAAAACGCATACGCCCTTTTTGGCCAACCAAGCAACCTGGAAAGGCCAATCAGCGCTCCAAAGAAGTCTCGCTTCCCAGCGGGCAAAAGGGCCATGCGGAAAAAAGTGTCCAAACCAGAAATGCAGGACCGGCCATGGAGAAATGGGAGCCTTGCTACGCTGATGGGTGGGATGTAAATTGCCAACAGCCACTCTGGAGAAGTGTACGGTGTGTTCTGAAACATCTAAAAAACACAGCTTGGAGAGCATAGGGCACTTCCACTCATGGGCGTATAAATTGGGAAAACTAAAAATCAGCAAGACACAGGCACCCCAAAGTTTAGGGCTGCTCTGTGGACAAGAACCCCCACTTCATTACACCTTAAATATCCTAGGAAGGAGAAAAATGGATAAAGAAGTTGTGGTCCTCATGTACAATGGAATATCACTCAGCCATGAAATCAAAGTCATAAGGCTAGTAGCAGCACGATGAGTGGATTTAGGTACGACGATTCTAAGTGAAATAAGTCACACAGAAAAAGACACTTATCATAAGATATCACTTAGAGAGGGAATGTAAAAACCGCTACACTTGAACTGAATTACAAAACAGAACAGAGTCACACGTTTAGAAAACACACTAAGGCTGCTGAACGGGAAAGGTGAGGTGGGGTGATGCATAAAACAAGGGTTTCAAATTAGCTCCGATACCATTCCATAAACCCAATATGTAAGAGACAAGACCTATTCCTTTTTCAGTGAACTGGACTCAACACCCCCTATTCACCGCACAAGAATATATCTGACTAGTAAGAATCTTCAAACCTATGTATTGATATCTCTCCGTAAGTGAGTCAAGGGGGTGTAAAGCGGCATAAACACAGCCGTGAAAAGCAGCTAAACCCCAATATAAAAATAAATTACTTTTCAAAACCCGTGAAACAAAGACAGTGAAAGAGAGAGAAATTCTTACAAAATTCGTTCAGGGGCTGTGATGCAACCTGGATTGACCATATCTAGACCCACAGCTGATTGAGACATAAGGGTGGACACTCTTGGGGCTGAGAGGTTCGGTGAGGTTGGGTGAGCCAACGCAGACCCTTTCAAGTAATACTGCATGGTACCCATCCCATGGGTCCCAAATCTCCAGGTTCAAGGGCATCTTCCTACGTCGAAAACAGGCATGAGAAACCCAGAAGATGGTACACCGTGTGATCGGGAAAGGTTTCTAAAACGCACCTCATTTCTCATCTCCTTTGCTCGGGTTCGCCATTCCAGCCGATTTACTAGCCATCTCCCTCCTTGGAGAATCAGCACCTTTAACCTCCTGTTCCGTACAGGTTGCAATTTGTCCTGAGGATGAACGGGAAGAGGGGGAACCAATGAGAGACTAGCTCTAGGTGTTGGGACAGGCACAGGTCACTCTATTTTCCCATCAGGAAGAAGAATTAAGCACAAGCTCAGCCTGCCCCCCAGAACCAGAAGAGGGCCTGAAGCAATCCTGCGCTTTTGCGGCCAGCTCCCAAAAAAGCGAGTTGAAAAATGGAGCTCAGGGGCACTGCAATTCACAAACCTGCAGAGTTTTAAATGATACCTCTCGTCCACAAATATATTAAGGGAAGGCAACGAAGAGGCTTTGAAAGCAAGGCAGAATTGCAGGAAACAGATTTCAGGAGGTAGATTCGAATCGCCTTGAAAGCACATGAAAAGCGGCAAAACGTGGACAATGATGCCCTTGGCCAAAAAGGGCGTATGCGTTTTTTCCTGAATATATTCAGGAAAAAACGCATACGCCCTTTTTGGCCAACCAAGCAACCTGGAAAGGCCAATCAGTGCTCCAAAGAAGTCTCGCTTCCCAGCGGGCAAAAGGGCCATGCGGAAAAAAGTGTCCAAACCAGAAATGCAGGACCGGCCATGGAGAAATGGGAGCCTTGCTACGCTGATGGGTGGGATGTAAATTGCCAACAGCCACTCTGGAGAAGTGTACGGTGTGTTCTGAAACATCTAAAAAACACAGCTTGGAGAGCATAGGGCACTTCCACTCATGGGCGTATAAATTGGGAAAACTAAAAATCAGCAAGACACAGGCACCCCAAAGTTTAGGGCTGCTCTGTTGACAAGAACCCCCACTTCATTACACCTGAAATATCCTAGGAAAGAGAAAAATGGATAAAGAAGTTGTGGTCCTCATGTACAATGGAATATCACTCAGCCATGAAATCCACGTCATAAGGCTAGTAGCAGCACGATGAGTGGATTTAGGTACGACGATTCTAAGTGAAATAAGTCACACAGAAAAAGACACTTATCATAAGATATCACTTAGAGAGGGAATGTAAAAACCGCTACACTTGAACTGAATTACAAAACAGAACAGAGTCACACGTTTAGAAAACACACTATGGCTGCTGAACGGGAAAGGTGAGGTGGGGTGATGCATAAAACAAGGGTTTCAAATTAGCTCCGATACCGTTCCATAAACCCAATATGTAAGAGACAAGACCTATTCCTTTTTCAGTGAACTGGACTCAACACCCCCTATTCACCGCACAAGAATATATCTGACTAGTAAGAATCTTCAAACCTATGTATTGATATCTCTCCGTAAGTGAGTCAAGGGGGTGTAAAGCGGCATAAACACAGCCGTGAAAAGCAGCTAAACCCCAATATAAAAATAAATTACTTTTCAAAACCCGTGAAACAAAGACAGTGAAAGAGAGAGAAATTCTTACAAAATTCGTTCAGGGGCTGTGATGCAACCTGGATTGACCATATCTAGACCCACAGCTGATTGAGACATAAGGGTGGACACTCTTGGGGCTGAGAGGTTCGGTGAGGTTGGGTGAGCCAACGCAGACCCTTTCAAGTAATACTGCATGGTACCCATCCCATGGGTCCCAAATCTCCAGGTTCAAGGGCATCTTCCTACGTCGAAAACAGGCATGAGAAACCCAGAAGATGGTACACCGTGTGATCGGAAAGGTTTCTAAAACGCACCTCATTTCTCATCTCCTTTGCTCGGGTTCGCCATTCCAGCCGATTTACTAGCCATCTCCCTCCTTGGAGAATCAGCACCTTTAACCTCCTGTTCCGTACAGGTTGCAATTTGTCCTGAGGATGAACGGGAAGAGGGGGAACCAATGAGAGACTAGCTCTAGGTGTTGGGACAGGCACAGGTCACTCTATTTTCCCATCAGGAAGAAGAATTAAGCACAAGCTCAGCCTGCCCCCCAGAACCAGAAGAGGGCCTGAAGCAATCCTGCGCTTTTGCGGCCAGCTCCCAAAAAAGCGAGTTGAAAAATGGAGCTCAGGGGCACTGCAATTCACAAACCTGCAGAGTTTTAAATGATACCTCTCGTCCACAAATATACTAAGGGAAGGCAACGAAGAGGCTTTGAAAGCAAGGCAGAATTGCAGGAAACAGATTTCAGGAGGTAGATTCGAATCGCCTTGAAAGCACATGAAAAGCGGCAAAACGTGGACAATGATGCCCTTGGCCAAAAAGGGCGTATGCGTTTTTTCCTGAATATATTCAGGAAAAAACGCATACGCCCTTTTTGGCCAACCAAGCAACCTGGAAAGGCCAATCAGTGCTCCAAAGAAGTCTCGCTTCCCAGCGGGCAAAAGGGCCATGCGGAAAAAAGTGTCCAAACCAGAAATGCAGGACCGGCCATGGAGAAATGGGAGCCTTGCTACGCTGATGGGTGGGATGTAAATTGCCAACAGCCACTCTGGAGAAGTGTACGGTGTGTTCTGAAACATCTAAAAAACACAGCTTGGAGAGCATAGGGCACTTCCACTCATGGGCGTATAAATTGGGAAAACGAAAAATCAGCAAGACACAGGCACCCCAAAGTTTAGGGCTGCTCTGTTGACAAGAACCCCCACTTCATTACACCTTAAATATCCTAGGAAAGAGAAAAATGGATAAAGAAGTTGTGGTCCTCATGTACAATGGAATATCACTCAGCCATGAAATCAACGTCATAAGGCTAGTAGCAGCACGATGAGTGGATTTAGGTACGACGATTCTAAGTGAAATAAGTCACACAGAAAAAGACACTTATCATAAGATATCACTTAGAGAGGGAATGTAAAAACCGCTACACTTGAACTGAATTACAAAACAGAACAGAGTCACACGTTTAGAAAACACACTATGGCTGCTGAACGGGAAAGGTGAGGTGGGGTGATGCATAAAACAAGGGTTTCAAATTAGCTCCGATACCGTTCCATAAACCCAATATGTAAGAGACAAGACCTATTCCTTTTTCAGTGAACTGGACTCAACACCCCCTATTCACCGCACAAGAATATATCTGACTAGTAAGAATCTTCAAACCTATGTATTGATATCTCTCCGTAAGTGAGTCAAGGGGGTGTAAAGCGGCATAAACACAGCCGTGAAAAGCAGCTAAACCCCAATATAAAAATAAATTACTTTTCAAAACCCGTGAAACAAAGACAGTGAAAGAGAGAGAAATTCTTACAAAATTCGTTCAGGGGCTGTGATGCAACCTGGATTGACCATATCTAGACCCACAGCTGATTGAGACATAAGGGTGGACACTCTTGGGGCTGAGAGGTTCGGTGAGGTTGGGTGAGCCAACGCAGACCCTTTCAAGTAATACTGCATGGTACCCATCCCATGGGTCCCAAATCTCCAGGTTCAAGGGCATCTTCCTACGTCGAAAACAGGCATGAGAAACCCAGAAGATGGTACACCGTGTGATCCGGAAAGGTTTCTAAAACGCACCTCATTTCTCATCTCCTTTCCTCGGGTTCGCCATTCCAGCCGATTTACTAGCCATCTCCCTCCTTGGAGAATCAGCACCTTTAACCTCCTGTTCCGTACAGGTTGCAATTTGTCCTGAGGATGAACGGGAAGAGGGGGAACCAATGAGAGACTAGCTCTAGGTGTTGGGACAGGCACAGGTCACTCTATTTTCCCATCAGGAAGAAGAATTAAGCACAAGCTCAGCCTGCCCCCCAGAACCAGAAGAGGGCCTGAAGCAATCCTGCGCTTTTGCGGCCAGCTCCCAAAAAAGCGAGTTGAAAAATGGAGCTCAGGGGCACTGCAATTCACAAACCTGCAGAGTTTTAAATGATACCTCTCGTCCACAAATATACTAAGTGAAGGCAACGAAGAGGCTTTGAAAGCAAGGCAGAATTGCAGGAAACAGATTTCAGGAGGTAGATTCGAATCACCTTGAAAGCACATGAAAAGCGGCAAAACGTGGACAATGATGCCCTTGGCCAAAAAGGGCGTATGCGTTTTTTCCTGAATATATTCAGGAAAAAACGCATACGCCCTTTTTGGCCAACCAAGCAACCTGGAAAGGCCAATCAGCGCTCCAAAGAAGTCTCGCTTCCCAGCGGGCAAAAGGGCCATGCGGAAAAAAGTGTCCAAACCAGAAATGCAGGACCGGCCATGGAGAAATGGGAGCCTTGCTACGCTGATGGGTGGGATGTAAATTGCCAACAGCCACTCTGGAGAAGTGTACGGTGTGTTCTGAAACATCTAAAAAACACAGCTTGGAGAGCATAGGGCACTTCCACTCATGGGCGTATAAATTGGGAAAACTAAAAATCAGCAAGACACAGGCACCCCAAAGTTTAGGGCTGCTCTGTTGACAAGAACCCCCACTTCATTACACCTTAAATATCCTAGGAAAGAGAAAAATGGATAAAGAAGTTGTGGTCCTCATGTACAATGGAATATCACTCAGCCATGAAATCAACGTCATAAGGCTAGTAGCAGCACGATGAGTGGATTTAGGTACGACGATTCTAAGTGAAATAAGTCACACAGAAAAAGACACTTATCATAAGATATCACTTAGAGAGGGAATGTAAAAACCGCTACACTTGAACTGAATTACAAAACAGAACAGAGTCACACGTTTAGAAAACACACTATGGCTGCTGAACGGGAAAGGTGAGGTGGGGTGATGCATAAAACAAGGGTTTCAAATTAGCTCCGATACCATTCCATAAACCCAATATGTAAGAGACAAGACCTATTCCTTTTTCAGTGAACTGGACTCAACACCCCCTATTCACCGCACAAGAATATATCTGACTAGTAAGAATCTTCAAACCTATGTATTGATATCTCTCCGTAAGTGAGTCAAGGGGGTGTAAAGCGGCATAAACACAGCCGTGAAAAGCAGCTAAACCCCAATATAAAAATAAATTACTTTTCAAAACCCGTGAAACAAAGACAGTGAAAGAGAGAGAAATTCTTACAAAATTCGTTCAGGGGCTGTGATGCAACCTGGATTGACCATATCTAGACCCACAGCTGATTGAGACATAAGGGTGGACACTCTTGGGGCTGAGAGGTTCGGTGAGGTTGGGTGAGCCAACGCAGACCCTTTCAAGTAATACTGCATGGTACCCATCCCATGGGTCCCAAATCTCCAGGTTCAAGGGCATCTTCCTACGTCGAAAACAGGCATGAGAAACCCAGAAGATGGTACACCGTGTGATCGGGAAGGGTTTCTAAAACGCACCTCATTTCTCATCTCCTTTGCTCGGGTTCGCCATTCCAGCCGATTTACTAGCCATCTCCCTCCTTGGAGAATCAGCACCTTTAACCTCCTGTTCCGTACAGGTTGCAATTTGTCCTGAGGATGAACGGAACAGGGGGAACCAATGAGAGACTAGCTCTAGGTGTTGGGACAGGCACAGGTCACTCTATTTTCCCATCAGGAAGAAGAATTAAGCACAAGCTCAGCCTGCCCCCCAGAACCAGAAGAGGGCCTGAAGCAATCCGGCGCTTTTGCGGCCAGCTCCCAAAAAAGCGAGTTGAAAAATGGAGCTCAGGGGCACTGCAATTCACAAACCTGCAGAGTTTTAAATGATACCTCTCGTCCACAAATATACTAAGGGAAGGCAACGAAGAGGCTTTGAAAGCAAGGCAGAATTGCAGGAAACAGATTTCAGGAGGTAGATTCGAATCGCCTTGAAAGCACATGAAAAGCGGCAAAACGTGGACAATGATGCCCTTGGCCAAAAAGGGCGTATGCGTTTTTTCCTGAATATATTCAGGAAAAAACGCATACGCCCTTTTTGGCCAACCAAGCAACCTGGAAAGGCCAATCAGCGCTCCAAAGAAGTCTCGCTTCCCAGCGGGCAAAAGGGCCATGCGGAAAAAAGTGTCCAAACCAGAAATGCAGGACCGGCCATGGAGAAATGGGAGCCTTGCTACGCTGATGGGTGGGATGTAAATTGCCAACAGCCACTCTGGAGAAGTGTACGGTGTGTTCTGAAACATCTAAAAAACACAGCTTGGAGAGCATAGGGCACTTCCACTCATGGGCGTATAAATTGGGAAAACTAAAAATCAGCAAGACACAGGCACCCCAAAGTTTAGGGCTGCTCTGTTGACAAGAACCCCCACTTCATTACACCTTAAATATCCTAGGAAAGAGAAAAATGGATAAAGAAGTTGTGGTCCTCATGTACAATGGAATATCACTCAGCCATGAAATCAACGTCATAAGGCTAGTAGCAGCACGATGAGTGGATTTAGGTACGACGATTCTAAGTGAAATAAGTCACACAGAAAAAGACACTTATCATAAGATATCACTTAGAGAGGGAATGTAAAAACCGCTACACTTGAACTGAATTACAAAACAGAACAGAGTCACACGTTTAGAAAACACACTATGGCTGCTGAACGGGAAAGGTGAGGTGGGGTGATGCATAAAACAAGGGTTTCAAATTAGCTCCGATACCATTCCATAAACCCAATATGTAAGAGACAAGACCTATTCCTTTTTCAGTGAACTGGACTCAACACCCCCTATTCACCGCACAAGAATATATCTGACTAGTAAGAATCTTCAAACCTATGTATTGATATCTCTCCGTAAGTGAGTCAAGGGGGTGTAAAGCGGCATAAACACAGCCGTGAAAAGCAGCTAAACCCCAATATAAAAATAAATTACTTTTCAAAACCCGTGAAACAAAGACAGTGAAAAAGAGAGAAATTCTTACAAAATTCGTTCAGGGGCTGTGATGCAACCTGGATTGACCATATCTAGACCCACAGCTGATTGAGACATAAGGGTGGACACTCTTGGGGCTGAGAGGTTCGGTGAGGTTGGGTGAGCCAACGCAGACCCTTTCAAGTAATACTGCATGGTACCCATCCCATGGGTCCCAAATCTCCAGGTTCAAGGGCATCTTCCTACGTCGAAAACAGGCATGAGAAACCCAGAAGATGGTACACCGTGTGATCGGGAAAGGTTTCTAAAACGCACCTCATTTCTCATCTCCTTTGCTCGGGTTCGCCATTCCAGCCGATTTACTAGCCATCTCCCTCCTTGGAGAATCAGCACCTTTAACCTCCTGTTCCGTACAGGTTGCAATTTGTCCTGAGGATGAACGGGAACAGGGGGAACCAATGAGAGACTAGCTCTAGGTGTTGGGACAGGCACAGGTCACTCTATTTTCCCATCAGGAAGAAGAATTAAGCACAAGCTCAGCCTGCCCCCCAGAACCAGAAGAGGGCCTGAAGCAATCCGGCGCTTTTGCGGCCAGCTCCCAAAAAAGCGAGTTGAAAAATGGAGCTCAGGGGCACTGCAATTCACAAACCTGCAGAGTTTTAAATGATACCTCTCGTCCACAAATATACTAAGGGAAGGCAACGAAGAGGCTTTGAAAGCAAGGCAGAATTGCAGGAAACAGATTTCAGGAGGTAGATTCGAATCGCCTTGAAAGCACATGAAAAGCGGCAAAACGTGGACAATGATGCCCTTGGCCAAAAAGGGCGTATGCGTTTTTTCCTGAATATATTCAGGAAAAAACGCATACGCCCTTTTTGGCCAACCAAGCAACCTGGAAAGGCCAATCAGCGCTCCAAAGAAGTCTCGCTTCCCAGCGGGCAAAAGGGCCATGCGGAAAAAAGTGTCCAAACCAGAAATGCAGGACCGGCCATGGAGAAATGGGAGCCTTGCTACGCTGATGGGTGGGATGTAAATTGCCAACAGCCACTCTGGAGAAGTGTACGGTGTGTTCTGAAACATCTAAAAAACACAGCTTGGAGAGCATAGGGCACTTCCACTCATGGGCGTATAAATTGGGAAAACTAAAAATCAGCAAGACACAGGCACCCCAAAGTTTAGGGCTGCTCTGTTGACAAGAACCCCCACTTCATTACACCTTAAATATCCTAGGAAAGAGAAAAATGGATAAAGAAGTTGTGGTCCTCATGTACAATGGAATATCACTCAGCCATGAAATCAACGTCATAAGGCTAGTAGCAGCACGATGAGTGGATTTAGGTACGACGATTCTAAGTGAAATAAGTCACACAGAAAAAGACACTTATCATAAGATATCACTTAGAGAGGGAATGTAAAAACCGCTACACTTGAACTGAATTACAAAACAGAACAGAGTCACACGTTTAGAAAACACACTATGGCTGCTGAACGGGAAAGGTGAGGTGGGGTGATGCATAAAACAAGGGTTTCAAATTAGCTCCGATACCATTCCATAAACCCAATATGTAAGAGACAAGACCTATTCCTTTTTCAGTGAACTGGACTCAACACCCCCTATTCACCGCACAAGAATATATCTGACTAGTAAGAATCTTCAAACCTATGTATTGATATCTCTCCGTAAGTGAGTCAAGGGGGTGTAAAGCGGCATAAACACAGCCGTGAAAAGCAGCTAAACCCCAATATAAAAATAAATTACTTTTCAAAACCCGTGAAACAAAGACAGTGAAAGAGAGAGAAATTCTTACAAAATTCGTTCAGGGGCTGTGATGCAACCTGGATTGACCATATCTAGACCCACAGCTGATTGAGACATAAGGGTGGACACTCTTGGGGCTGAGAGGTTCGGTGAGGTTGGGTGAGCCAACGCAGACCCTTTCAAGTAATACTGCATGGTACCCATCCCATGGGTCCCAAATCTCCAGGTTCAAGGGCATCTTCCTACGTCGAAAACAGGCATGAGAAACCCAGAAGATGGTACACCGTGTGATCGGGAAGGGTTTCTAAAACGCACCTCATTTCTCATCTCCTTTGCTCGGGTTCGCCATTCCAGCCGATTTACTAGCCATCTCCCTCCTTGGAGAATCAGCACCTTTAACCTCCTGTTCCGTACAGGTTGCAATTTGTCCTGAGGATGAACGGAACAGGGGGAACCAATGAGAGACTAGCTCTAGGTGTTGGGACAGGCACAGGTCACTCTATTTTCCCATCAGGAAGAAGAATTAAGCACAAGCTCAGCCTGCCCCCCAGAACCAGAAGAGGGCCTGAAGCAATCCGGCGCTTTTGCGGCCAGCTCCCAAAAAAGCGAGTTGAAAAATGGAGCTCAGGGGCACTGCAATTCACAAACCTGCAGAGTTTTAAATGATACCTCTCGTCCACAAATATACTAAGGGAAGGCAACGAAGAGGCTTTGAAAGCAAGGCAGAATTGCAGGAAACAGATTTCAGGAGGTAGATTCGAATCGCCTTGAAAGCACATGAAAAGCGGCAAAACGTGGACAATGATGCCCTTGGCCAAAAAGGGCGTATGCGTTTTTTCCTGAATATATTCAGGAAAAAACGCATACGCCCTTTTTGGCCAACCAAGCAACCTGGAAAGGCCAATCAGCGCTCCAAAGAAGTCTCGCTTCCCAGCGGGCAAAAGGGCCATGCGGAAAAAAGTGTCCAAACCAGAAATGCAGGACCGGCCATGGAGAAATGGGAGCCTTGCTACGCTGATGGGTGGGATGTAAATTGCCAACAGCCACTCTGGAGAAGTGTACGGTGTGTTCTGAAACATCTAAAAAACACAGCTTGGAGAGCATAGGGCACTTCCACTCATGGGCGTATAAATTGGGAAAACTAAAAATCAGCAAGACACAGGCACCCCAAAGTTTAGGGCTGCTCTGTTGACAAGAACCCCCACTTCATTACACCTTAAATATCCTAGGAAAGAGAAAAATGGATAAAGAAGTTGTGGTCCTCATGTACAATGGAATATCACTCAGCCATGAAATCAACGTCATAAGGCTAGTAGCAGCACGATGAGTGGATTTAGGTACGACGATTCTAAGTGAAATAAGTCACACAGAAAAAGACACTTATCATAAGATATCACTTAGAGAGGGAATGTAAAAACCGCTACACTTGAACTGAATTACAAAACAGAACAGAGTCACACGTTTAGAAAACACACTATGGCTGCTGAACGGGAAAGGTGAGGTGGGGTGATGCATAAAACAAGGGTTTCAAATTAGCTCCGATACCATTCCATAAACCCAATATGTAAGAGACAAGACCTATTCCTTTTTCAGTGAACTGGACTCAACACCCCCTATTCACCGCACAAGAATATATCTGACTAGTAAGAATCTTCAAACCTATGTATTGATATCTCTCCGTAAGTGAGTCAAGGGGGTGTAAAGCGGCATAAACACAGCCGTGAAAAGCAGCTAAACCCCAATATAAAAATAAATTACTTTTCAAAACCCGTGAAACAAAGACAGTGAAAAAGAGAGAAATTCTTACAAAATTCGTTCAGGGGCTGTGATGCAACCTGGATTGACCATATCTAGACCCACAGCTGATTGAGACATAAGGGTGGACACTCTTGGGGCTGAGAGGTTCGGTGAGGTTGGGTGAGCCAACGCAGACCCTTTCAAGTAATACTGCATGGTACCCATCCCATGGGTCCCAAATCTCCAGGTTCAAGGGCATCTTCCTACGTCGAAAACAGGCATGAGAAACCCAGAAGATGGTACACCGTGTGATCGGGAAAGGTTTCTAAAACGCACCTCATTTCTCATCTCCTTTGCTCGGGTTCGCCATTCCAGCCGATTTACTAGCCATCTCCCTCCTTGGAGAATCAGCACCTTTAACCTCCTGTTCCGTACAGGTTGCAATTTGTCCTGAGGATGAACGGGAACAGGGGGAACCAATGAGAGACTAGCTCTAGGTGTTGGGACAGGCACAGGTCACTCTATTTTCCCATCAGGAAGAAGAATTAAGCACAAGCTCAGCCTGCCCCCCAGAACCAGAAGAGGGCCTGAAGCAATCCGGCGCTTTTGCGGCCAGCTCCCAAAAAAGCGAGTTGAAAAATGGAGCTCAGGGGCACTGCAATTCACAAACCTGCAGAGTTTTAAATGATACCTCTCGTCCACAAATATACTAAGGGAAGGCAACGAAGAGGCTTTGAAAGCAAGGCAGAATTGCAGGAAACAGATTTCAGGAGGTAGATTCGAATCGCCTTGAAAGCACATGAAAAGCGGCAAAACGTGGACAATGATGCCCTTGGCCAAAAAGGGCGTATGCGTTTTTTCCTGAATATATTCAGGAAAAAACGCATACGCCCTTTTTGGCCAACCAAGCAACCTGGAAAGGCCAATCAGCGCTCCAAAGAAGTCTCGCTTCCCAGCGGGCAAAAGGGCCATGCGGAAAAAAGTGTCCAAACCAGAAATGCAGGACCGGCCATGGAGAAATGGGAGCCTTGCTACGCTGATGGGTGGGATGTAAATTGCCAACAGCCACTCTGGAGAAGTGTACGGTGTGTTCTGAAACATCTAAAAAACACAGCTTGGAGAGCATAGGGCACTTCCACTCATGGGCGTATAAATTGGGAAAACTAAAAATCAGCAAGACACAGGCACCCCAAAGTTTAGGGCTGCTCTGTTGACAAGAACCCCCACTTCATTACACCTTAAATATCCTAGGAAAGAGAAAAATGGATAAAGAAGTTGTGGTCCTCATGTACAATGGAATATCACTCAGCCATGAAATCAACGTCATAAGGCTAGTAGCAGCACGATGAGTGGATTTAGGTACGACGATTCTAAGTGAAATAAGTCACACAGAAAAAGACACTTATCATAAGATATCACTTAGAGAGGGAATGTAAAAACCGCTACACTTGAACTGAATTACAAAACAGAACAGAGTCACACGTTTAGAAAACACACTATGGCTGCTGAACGGGAAAGGTGAGGTGGGGTGATGCATAAAACAAGTGTTTCAAATTAGCTCCGATACCATTCCATAAACCCAATATGTAAGAGACAAGACCTATTCCTTTTTCAGTGAACTGGACTCAACACCCCCTATTCACCGCACAAGAATATATCTGACTAGTAAGAATCTTCAAACCTATGTATTGATATCTCTCCGTAAGTGAGTCAAGGGGGTGTAAAGCGGCATAAACACAGCCGTGAAAAGCAGCTAAACCCCAATATAAAAATAAATTACTTTTCAAAACCCGTGAAACAAAGACAGTGAAAGAGAGAGAAATTCTTACAAAATTCGTTCAGGGGCTGTGATGCAACCTGGATTGACCATATCTAGACCCACAGCTGATTGAGACATAAGGGTGGACACTCTTGGGGCTGAGAGGTTCGGTGAGGTTGGGTGAGCCAACGCATACCCTTTCAAGTAATACTGCATGGTACCCATCCCATGGGTCCCAAATCTCCAGGTTCAAGGGCATCTTCCTACGTCGAAAACAGGCATGAGAAACCCAGAAGATGGTACACCGTGTGATCGGGAAAGGTTTCTAAAACGCACCTCATTTCTCATCTCCTTTGCTCGGGTTCGCCATTCCAGCCGATTTACTAGCCATCTCCCTCCTTGGAGAATCAGCACCTTTAACCTCCTGTTCCGTACAGGTTGCAATTTGTCCTGAGGATGAACGGGAACAGGGGGAACCAATGAGAGACTAGCTCTAGGTGTTGGGACAGGCACAGGTCACTCTATTTTCCCATCAGGAAGAAGAATTAAGCACAAGCTCAGCCTGCCCCCCAGAACCAGAAGAGGGCCTGAAGCAATCCGGCGCTTTTGCGGCCAGCTCCCAAAAAAGCGAGTTGAAAAATGGAGCTCAGGGGCACTGCAATTCACAAACCTGCAGAGTTTTAAATGATACCTCTCGTCCACAAATATACTAAGGGAAGGCAACGAAGAGGCTTTGAAAGCAAGGCAGAATTGCAGGAAACAGATTTCAGGAGGTAGATTCGAATCGCCTTGAAAGCACATGAAAAGCGGCAAAACGTGGACAATGATGCCCTTGGCCAAAAAGGGCGTATGCGTTTTTTCCTGAATATATTCAGGAAAAAACGCATACGCCCTTTTTGGCCAACCAAGCAACCTGGAAAGGCCAATCAGCGCTCCAAAGAAGTCTCGCTTCCCAGCGGGCAAAAGGGCCATGCGGAAAAAAGTGTCCAAACCAGAAATGCAGGACCGGCCATGGAGAAATGGGAGCCTTGCTACGCTGATGGGTGGGATGTAAATTGCCAACAGCCACTCTGGAGAAGTGTACGGTGTGTTCTGAAACATCTAAAAAACACAGCTTGGAGAGCATAGGGCACTTCCACTCATGGGCGTATAAATTGGGAAAACTAAAAATCAGCAAGACACAGGCACCCCAAAGTTTAGGGCTGCTCTGTTGACAAGAACCCCCACTTCATTACACCTTAAATATCCTAGGAAAGAGAAAAATGGATAAAGAAGTTGTGGTCCTCATGTACAATGGAATATCACTCAGCCATGAAATCAACGTCATAAGGCTAGTAGCAGCACGATGAGTGGATTTAGGTACGACGATTCTAAGTGAAATAAGTCACACAGAAAAAGACACTTATCATAAGATATCACTTAGAGAGGGAATGTAAAAACCGCTACACTTGAACTGAATTACAAAACAGAACAGAGTCACACGTTTAGAAAACACACTATGGCTGCTGAACGGGAAAGGTGAGGTGGGGTGATGCATAAAACAAGGGTTTCAAATTAGCTCCGATACCGTTCCATAAACCCAATATGTAAGAGACAAGACCTATTCCTTTTTCAGTGAACTGGACTCAACACCCCCTATTCACCGCACAAGAATATATCTGACTAGTAAGAATCTTCAAACCTATGTATTGATATCTCTCCGTAAGTGAGTCAAGGGGGTGTAAAGCGGTATAAACACAGCCGTGAAAAGCAGCTAAACCCCAATATAAAAATAAATTACTTTTCAAAACCCGTGAAACAAAGATAGTGAAAGAGAGAGAAATTCTTACAAAATTCGTTCAGGGGCTGTGATGCAACCTGGATTGACCATATCTAGACCCACAGCTGATTGAGACATAAGGGTGGACACTCTTGGGGCTGAGAGGTTCGGTGAGGTTGGGTGAGCCAACGCAGACCCTTTCAAGTAATACTGCATGGTACCCATCTCATGGGTCCCAAATCTCCAGGTTCAAGGGCATCTTCCTACGTCGAAAACAGGCATGAGAAACCCAGAAGATGGTACACCGTGTGATCGGGAAAGGTTTCTAAAACGCACCTCATTTCTCATCTCCTTTGCTCGGGTTCGCCATTCCAGCCGATTTACTAGCCATCTCCCTCCTTGGAGAATCAGCACCTTTAACCTCCTGTTCCGTACAGGTTGCAATTTGTCCTGAGGATGAACGGGAAGAGGGGGAACCAATGAGAGACTAGCTCTAGGTGTTGGGACAGGCACAGGTCACTCTATTTTCCCATCAGGAAGAAGAATTAAGCACAAGCTCAGCCTGCCCCCCAGAACCAGAAGAGGGCCTGAAGCAATCCGGCGCTTTTGCGGCCAGCTCCCAAAAAAGCGAGTTGAAAAATGGAGCTCAGGGGCACTGCAATTCACAAACCTGCAGAGTTTTAAATGATACCTCTCGTCCACAAATATACTAAGGGAAGGCAACGAAGAGGCTTTGAAAGCAAGGCAGAATTGCAGGAAACAGATTTCAGGAGGTAGATTCGAATCGCCTTGAAAGCACATGAAAAGCGGCAAAACGTGGACAATGATGCCCTTGGCCAAAAAGGGCGTATGCGTTTTTTCCTGAATATATTCAGGAAAAAACGCATACGCCCTTTTTGGCCAACCAAGCAACCTGGAAAGGCCAATCAGCGCTCCAAAGAAGTCTCGCTTCCCAGCGGGCAAAAGGGCCATGCGGAAAAAAGTGTCCAAACCAGAAATGCAGGACCGGCCATGGAGAAATGGGAGCCTTGCTACGCTGATGGGTGGGATGTAAATTGCCAACAGCCACTCTGGAGAAGTGTACGGTGTGTTCTGAAACATCTAAAAAACACAGCTTGGAGAGCATAGGGCACTTCCACTCATGGGCGTATAAATTGGGAAAACTAAAAATCAGCAAGACACAGGCACCCCAAAGTTTAGGGCTGCTCTGTTGACAAGAACCCCCACTTCATTACACCTTAAATATCCTAGGAAAGAGAAAAATGGATAAAGAAGTTGTGGTCCTCATGTACAATGGAATATCACTCAGCCATGAAATCCACGTCATAAGGCTAGTAGCAGCACGATGAGTGGATTTAGGTACGACGATTCTAAGTGAAATAAGTCACACAGAAAAAGACACTTATCATAAGATATCACTTAGAGAGGGAATGTAAAAACCGCTACACTTGAACTGAATTACAAAACAGAACAGAGTCACACGTTTAGAAAACACACTATGGCTGCTGAACGGGAAAGGTGAGGTGGGGTGATGCATAAAACAAGGGTTTCAAATTAGCTCCGATACCGTTCCATAAACCCAATATGTAAGAGACAAGACCTATTCCTTTTTCAGTGAACTGGACTCAACACCCCCTATTCACCGCACAAGAATATATCTGACTAGTAAGAATCTTCAAACCTATGTATTGATATCTCTCCGTAAGTGAGTCAAGGGGGTGTAAAGCGGCATAAACACAGCCGTGAAAAGCAGCTAAACCCCAATATAAAAATAAATTACTTTTCAAAACCCGTGAAACAAAGACAGTGAAAGAGAGAGAAATTCTTACAAAATTCGTTCAGGGGCTGTGATGCAACCTGGATTGACCATATCTAGACCCACAGCTGATTGAGACATAAGGGTGGACACTCTTGGGGCTGAGAGGTTCGGTGAGGTTGGGTGAGCCAACGCAGACCCTTTCAAGTAATACTGCATGGTACCCATCCCATGGGTCCCAAATCTCCAGGTTCAAGGGCATCTTCCTACGTCGAAAACAGGCATGAGAAACCCAGAAGATGGTACACCGTGTGATCCGGAAAGGTTTCTAAAACGCACCTCATTTCTCATCTCCTTTCCTCGGGTTCGCCATTCCAGCCGATTTACTAGCCATCTCCCTCCTTGGAGAATCAGCACCTTTAACCTCCTGTTCCGTACAGGTTGCAATTTGTCCTGAGGATGAACGGGAAGAGGGGGAACCAATGAGAGACTAGCTCTAGGTGTTGGGACAGGCACAGGTCACTCTATTTTCCCATCAGGAAGAAGAATTAAGCACAAGCTCAGCCTGCCCCCCAGAACCAGAAGAGGGCCTGAAGCAATCCTGCGCTTTTGCGGCCAGCTCCCAAAAAAGCGAGTTGAAAAATGGAGCTCAGGGGCACTGCAATTCACAAACCTGCAGAGTTTTAAATGATACCTCTCGTCCACAAATATACTAAGTGAAGGCAACGAAGAGGCTTTGAAAGCAAGGCAGAATTGCAGGAAACAGATTTCAGGAGGTAGATTCGAATCGCCTTGAAAGCACATGAAAAGCGGCAAAACGTGGACAATGATGCCCTTGGCCAAAAAGGGCGTATGCGTTTTTTCCTGAATATATTCAGGAAAAAACGCATACGCCCTTTTTGGCCAACCAAGCAACCTGGAAAGGCCAATCAGCGCTCCAAAGAAGTCTCGCTTCCCAGCGGGCAAAAGGGCCATGCGGAAAAAAGTGTCCAAACCAGAAATGCAGGACCGGCCATGGAGAAATGGGAGCCTTGCTACGCTGATGGGTGGGATGTAAATTGCCAACAGCCACTCTGGAGAAGTGTACGGTGTGTTCTGAAACATCTAAAAAACACAGCTTGGAGAGCATAGGGCACTTCCACTCATGGGCGTATAAATTGGGAAAACTAAAAATCAGCAAGACACAGGCACCCCAAAGTTTAGGGCTGCTCTGTTGACAAGAACCCCCACTTCATTACACCTTAAATATCCTAGGAAAGAGAAAAATGGATAAAGAAGTTGTGGTCCTCATGTACAATGGAATATCACTCAGCCATGAAATCAACGTCATAAGGCTAGTAGCAGCACGATGAGTGGATTTAGGTACGACGATTCTAAGTGAAATAAGTCACACAGAAAAAGACACTTATCATAAGATATCACTTAGAGAGGGAATGTAAAAACCGCTACACTTGAACTGAATTACAAAACAGAACAGAGTCACACGTTTAGAAAACACACTATGGCTGCTGAACGGGAAAGGTGAGGTGGGGTGATGCATAAAACAAGGGTTTCAAATTAGCTCCGATACCATTCCATAAACCCAATATGTAAGAGACAAGACCGATTCCTTTTTCAGTGAACTGGACTCAACACCCCCTATTCACCGCACAAGAATATATCTGACTAGTAAGAATCTTCAAACCTATGTATTGATATCTCTCCGTAAGTGAGTCAAGGGGGTGTAAAGCGGCATAAACACAGCCGTGAAAAGCAGCTAAACCCCAATATAAAAATAAATTACTTTTCAAAACCCGTGAAACAAAGACAGTGAAAGAGAGAGAAATTCTTACAAAATTCGTTCAGGGGCTGTGATGCAACCTGGATTGACCATATCTAGACCCACAGCTGATTGAGACATAAGGGTGGACACTCTTGGGGCTGAGAGGTTCGGTGAGGTTGGGTGAGCCAACGCAGACCCTTTCAAGTAATACTGCATGGTACCCATCTCATGGGTCCCAAATCTCCAGGTTCAAGGGCATCTTCCTACGTCGAAAACAGGCATGAGAAACCCAGAAGATGGTACACCGTGTGATCGGGAAAGGTTTCTAAAACGCACCTCATTTCTCATCTCCTTTGCTCGGGTTCGCCATTCCAGCCGATTTACTAGCCATCTCCCTCCTTGGAGAATCAGCACCTTTAACCTCCTGTTCCGTACAGGTTGCAATTTGTCCTGAGGATGAACGGGAACAGGGGGAACCAATGAGAGACTAGCTCTAGGTGTTGGGACAGGCACAGGTCACTCTATTTTCCCATCAGGAAGAAGAATTAAGCACAAGCTCAGCCTGCCCCCCAGAACCAGAAGAGGGCCTGAAGCAATCCGGCGCTTTTGCGGCCAGCTCCCAAAAAAGCGAGTTGAAAAATGGAGCTCAGGGGCACTGCAATTCACAAACCTGCAGAGTTTTAAATGATACCTCTCGTCCACAAATATACTAAGGGAAGGCAACGAAGAGGCTTTGAAAGCAAGGCAGAATTGCAGGAAACAGATTTCAGGAGGTAGATTCGAATCGCCTTGAAAGCACATGAAAAGCGGCAAAACGTGGACAATGATGCCCTTGGCCAAAAAGGGCGTATGCGTTTTTTCCTGAATATATTCAGGAAAAAACGCATACGCCCTTTTTGGCCAACCAAGCAACCTGGAAAGGCCAATCAGCGCTCCAAAGAAGTCTCGCTTCCCAGCGGGCAAAAGGGCCATGCGGAAAAAAGTGTCCAAACCAGAAATGCAGGACCGGCCATGGAGAAATGGGAGCCTTGCTACGCTGATGGGTGGGATGTAAATTGCCAACAGCCACTCTGGAGAAGTGTACGGTGTGTTCTGAAACATCTAAAAAACACAGCTTGGAGAGCATAGGGCACTTCCACTCATGGGCGTATAAATTGGGAAAACTAAAAATCAGCAAGACACAGGCACCCCAAAGTTTAGGGCTGCTCTGTTGACAAGAACCCCCACTTCATTACACCTTAAATATCCTAGGAAAGAGAAAAATGGATAAAGAAGTTGTGGTCCTCATGTACAATGGAATATCACTCAGCCATGAAATCCACGTCATAAGGCTAGTAGCAGCACGATGAGTGGATTTAGGTACGACGATTCTAAGTGAAATAAGTCACACAGAAAAAGACACTTATCATAAGATATCACTTAGAGAGGGAATGTAAAAACCGCTACACTTGAACTGAATTACAAAACAGAACAGAGTCACACGTTTAGAAAACACACTATGGCTGCTGAACGGGAAAGGTGAGGTGGGGTGATGCATAAAACAAGGGTTTCAAATTAGCTCCGATACCGTTCCATAAACCCAATATGTAAGAGACAAGACCTATTCCTTTTTCAGTGAACTGGACTCAACACCCCCTATTCACCGCACAAGAATATATCTGACTAGTAAGAATCTTCAAACCTATGTATTGATATCTCTCCGTAAGTGAGTCAAGGGGGTGTAAAGCGGCATAAACACAGCCGTGAAAAGCAGCTAAACCCCAATATAAAAATAAATTACTTTTCAAAACCCGTGAAACAAAGACAGTGAAAGAGAGAGAAATTCTTACAAAATTCGTTCAGGGGCTGTGATGCAACCTGGATTGACCATATCTAGACCCACAGCTGATTGAGACATAAGGGTGGACACTCTTGGGGCTGAGAGGTTCGGTGAGGTTGGGTGAGCCAACGCAGACCCTTTCAAGTAATACTGCATGGTACCCATCCCATGGGTCCCAAATCTCCAGGTTCAAGGGCATCTTCCTACGTCGAAAACAGGCATGAGAAACCCAGAAGATGGTACACCGTGTGATCGGGAAAGGTTTCTAAAACGCACCTCATTTCTCATCTCCTTTGCTCGGGTTCGCCATTCCAGCCGATTTACTAGCCATCTCCCTCCTTGGAGAATCAGCACCTTTAACCTCCTGTTCCGTACAGGTTGCAATTTGTCCTGAGGATGAACGGGAAGAGGGGGAACCAATGAGAGACTAGCTCTAGGTGTTGGGACAGGCACAGGTCACTCTATTTTCCCATCAGGAAGAAGAATTAAGCACAAGCTCAGCCTGCCCCCCAGAACCAGAAGAGGGCCTGAAGCAATCCTGCGCTTTTGCGGCCAGCTCCCAAAAAAGCGAGTTGAAAAATGGAGCTCAGGGGCACTGCAATTCACAAACCTGCAGAGTTTTAAATGATACCTCTCGTCCACAAATATACTAAGGGAAGGCAACGAAGAGGCTTTGAAAGCAAGGCAGAATTGCAGGAAACAGATTTCAGGAGGTAGATTCGAATCGCCTTGAAAGCACATGAAAAGTGGCACAACGTGGACAATGATGCCCTTGGCCAAAAAGGGCGTATGCGTTTTTTCCTGAATATATTCAGGAAAAAACGCATACGCCCTTTTTGGCCAACCAAGCAACCTGGAAAGGCCAATCAGCGCTCCAAAGAAGTCTCGCTTCCCAGCGGGCAAAAGGGCCATGCGGAAAAAAGTGTCCAAACCAGAAATGCAGGACCGGCCATGGAGAAATGGGAGCCTTGCTACGCTGATGGGTGGGATGTAAATTGCCAACAGCCACTCTGGAGAAGTGTACGGTGTGTTCTGAAACATCTAAAAAACACAGCTTGGAGAGCATAGGGCACTTCCACTCATGGGCGTATAAATTGGGAAAACGAAAAATCAGCAAGACACAGGCACCCCAAAGTTTAGGGCTGCTCTGTTGACAAGAACCCCCACTTCATTACACCTTAAATATCCTAGGAAAGAGAAAAATGGATAAAGAAGTTGTGGTCCTCATGTACAATGGAATATCACTCAGCCATGAAATCAACGTCATAAGGCTAGTAGCAGCACGATGAGTGGATTTAGGTACGACGATTCTAAGTGAAATAAGTCACACAGAAAAAGACACTTATCATAAGATATCACTTAGAGAGGGAATGTAAAAACCGCTACACTTGAACTGAATTACAAAACAGAACAGAGTCACACGTTTAGAAAACACACTATGGCTGCTGAACGGGAAAGGTGAGGTGGGGTGATGCATAAAACAAGGGTTTCAAATTAGCTCCGATACCGTTCCATAAACCCAATATGTAAGAGACAAGACCTATTCCTTTTTCAGTGAACTGGACTCAACACCCCCTATTCACCGCACAAGAATATATCTGACTAGTAAGAATCTTCAAACCTATGTATTGATATCTCTCCGTAAGTGAGTCAAGGGAGTGTAAAGCGGCATAAACACAGCCGTGAAAAGCAGCTAAACCCCAATATAAAAATAAATTACTTTTCAAAACCCGTGAAACAAAGACAGTGAAAGAGAGAGAAATTCTTACAAAATTCGTTCAGGGGCTGTGATGCAACCTGGATTGACCATATCTAGACCCACAGCTGATTGAGACATAAGGGTGGACACTCTTGGGGCTGAGAGGTTCGGTGAGGTTGGGTGAGCCAACGCAGACCCTTTCAAGTAATACTGCATGGTACCCATCCCATGGGTCCCAAATCTCCAGGTTCAAGGGCATCTTCCTACGTCGAAAACAGGCATGAGAAACCCAGAAGATGGTACACCGTGTGATCCGGAAAGGTTTCTAAAACGCACCTCATTTCTCATCTCCTTTCCTCGGGTTCGCCATTCCAGCCGATTTACTAGCCATCTCCCTCCTTGGAGAATCAGCACCTTTAACCTCCTGTTCCGTACAGGTTGCAATTTGTCCTGAGGATGAACGGGAAGAGGGGGAACCAATGAGAGACTAGCTCTAGGTGTTGGGACAGGCACAGGTCACTCTATTTTCCCATCAGGAAGAAGAATTAAGCACAAGCTCAGCCTGCCCCCCAGAACCAGAAGAGGGCCTGAAGCAATCCTGCGCTTTTGCGGCCAGCTCCCAAAAAAGCGAGTTGAAAAATGGAGCTCAGGGGCACTGCAATTCACAAACCTGCAGAGTTTTAAATGATACCTCTCGTCCACAAATATACTAAGTGAAGGCAACGAAGAGGCTTTGAAAGCAAGGCAGAATTGCAGGAAACAGATTTCAGGAGGTAGATTCGAATCGCCTTGAAAGCACATGAAAAGCGGCAAAACGTGGACAATGATGCCCTTGGCCAAAAAGGGCGTATGCGTTTTTTCCTGAATATATTCAGGAAAAAACGCATACGCCCTTTTTGGCCAACCAAGCAACCTGGAAAGGCCAATCAGCGCTCCAAAGAAGTCTCGCTTCCCAGCGGGCAAAAGGGCCATGCGGAAAAAAGTGTCCAAACCAGAAATGCAGGACCGGCCATGGAGAAATGGGAGCCTTGCTACGCTGATGGGTGGGATGTAAATTGCCAACAGCCACTCTGGAGAAGTGTACGGTGTGTTCTGAAACATCTAAAAAACACAGCTTGGAGAGCATAGGGCACTTCCACTCATGGGCGTATAAATTGGGAAAACTAAAAATCAGCAAGACACAGGCACCCCAAAGTTTAGGGCTGCTCTGTTGACAAGAACCCCCACTTCATTACACCTTAAATATCCTAGGAAAGAGAAAAATGGATAAAGAAGTTGTGGTCCTCATGTACAATGGAATATCACTCAGCCATGAAATCAACGTCATAAGGCTAGTAGCAGCACGATGAGTGGATTTAGGTACGACGATTCTAAGTGAAATAAGTCACACAGAAAAAGACACTTATCATAAGATATCACTTAGAGAGGGAATGTAAAAACCGCTACACTTGAACTGAATTACAAAACAGAACAGAGTCACACGTTTAGAAAACACACTATGGCTGCTGAACGGGAAAGGTGAGGTGGGGTGATGCATAAAACAAGGGTTTCAAATTAGCTCCGATACCATTCCATAAACCCAATATGTAAGAGACAAGACCTATTCCTTTTTCAGTGAACTGGACTCAACACCCCCTATTCACCGCACAAGAATATATCTGACTAGTAAGAATCTTCAAACCTATGTATTGATATCTCTCCGTAAGTGAGTCAAGGGGGTGTAAAGCGGCATAAACACAGCCGTGAAAAGCAGCTAAACCCCAATATAAAAATAAATTACTTTTCAAAACCCGTGAAACAAAGACAGTGAAAGAGAGAGAAATTCTTACAAAATTCGTTCAGGGGCTGTGATGCAACCTGGATTGACCATATCTAGACCCACAGCTGATTGAGACATAAGGGTGGACACTCTTGGGGCTGAGAGGTTCGGTGAGGTTGGGTGAGCCAACGCAGACCCTTTCAAGTAATACTGCATGGTACCCATCCCATGGGTCCCAAATCTCCAGGTTCAAGGGCATCTTCCTACGTCGAAAACAGGCATGAGAAACCCAGAAGATGGTACACCGTGTGATCGGGAAAGGTTTCTAAAACGCACCTCATTTCTCATCTCCTTTGCTCGGGTTCGCCATTCCAGCCGATTTACTAGCCATCTCCCTCCTTGGAGAATCAGCACCTTTAACCTCCTGTTCCGTACAGGTTGCAATTTGTCCTGAGGATGAACGGGAACAGGGGGAACCAATGAGAGACTAGCTCTAGGTGTTGGGACAGGCACAGGTCACTCTATTTTCCCATCAGGAAGAAGAATTAAGCACAAGCTCAGCCTGCCCCCCAGAACCAGAAGAGGGCCTGAAGCAATCCGGCGCTTTTGCGGCCAGCTCCCAAAAAAGCGAGTTGAAAAATGGAGCTCAGGGGCACTGCAATTCACAAACCTGCAGAGTTTTAAATGATACCTCTCGTCCACAAATATACTAAGGGAAGGCAACGAAGAGGCTTTGAAAGCAAGGCAGAATTGCAGGAAACAGATTTCAGGAGGTAGATTCGAATCGCCTTGAAAGCACATGAAAAGCGGCAAAACGTGGACAATGATGCCCTTGGCCAAAAAGGGCGTATGCGTTTTTTCCTGAATATATTCAGGAAAAAACGCATACGCCCTTTTTGGCCAACCAAGCAACCTGGAAAGGCCAATCAGCGCTCCAAAGAAGTCTCGCTTCCCAGCGGGCAAAAGGGCCATGCGGAAAAAAGTGTCCAAACCAGAAATGCAGGACCGGCCATGGAGAAATGGGAGCCTTGCTACGCTGATGGGTGGGATGTAAATTGCCAACAGCCACTCTGGAGAAGTGTACGGTGTGTTCTGAAACATCTAAAAAACACAGCTTGGAGAGCATAGGGCACTTCCACTCATGGGCGTATAAATTGGGAAAACTAAAAATCAGCAAGACACAGGCACCCCAAAGTTTAGGGCTGCTCTGTTGACAAGAACCCCCACTTCATTACACCTTAAATATCCTAGGAAAGAGAAAAATGGATAAAGAAGTTGTGGTCCTCATGTACAATGGAATATCACTCAGCCATGAAATCAACGTCATAAGGCTAGTAGCAGCACGATGAGTGGATTTAGGTACGACGATTCTAAGTGAAATAAGTCACACAGAAAAAGACACTTATCATAAGATATCACTTAGAGAGGGAATGTAAAAACCGCTACACTTGAACTGAATTACAAAACAGAACAGAGTCACACGTTTAGAAAACACACTATGGCTGCTGAACGGGAAAGGTGAGGTGGGGTGATGCATAAAACAAGGGTTTCAAATTAGCTCCGATACCGTTCCATAAACCCAATATGTAAGAGACAAGACCTATTCCTTTTTCAGTGAACTGGACTCAACACCCCCTATTCACCGCACAAGAATATATCTGACTAGTAAGAATCTTCAAACCTATGTATTGATATCTCTCCGTAAGTGAGTCAAGGGGGTGTAAAGCGGTATAAACACAGCCGTGAAAAGCAGCTAAACCCCAATATAAAAATAAATTACTTTTCAAAACCCGTGAAACAAAGATAGTGAAAGAGAGAGAAATTCTTACAAAATTCGTTCAGGGGCTGTGATGCAACCTGGATTGACCATATCTAGACCCACAGCTGATTGAGACATAAGGGTGGACACTCTTGGGGCTGAGAGGTTCGGTGAGGTTGGGTGAGCCAACGCAGACCCTTTCAAGTAATACTGCATGGTACCCATCTCATGGGTCCCAAATCTCCAGGTTCAAGGGCATCTTCCTACGTCGAAAACAGGCATGAGAAACCCAGAAGATGGTACACCGTGTGATCGGGAAAGGTTTCTAAAACGCACCTCATTTCTCATCTCCTTTGCTCGGGTTCGCCATTCCAGCCGATTTACTAGCCATCTCCCTCCTTGGAGAATCAGCACCTTTAACCTCCTGTTCCGTACAGGTTGCAATTTGTCCTGAGGATGAACGGGAAGAGGGGGAACCAATGAGAGACTAGCTCTAGGTGTTGGGACAGGCACAGGTCACTCTATTTTCCCATCAGGAAGAAGAATTAAGCACAAGCTCAGCCTGCCCCCCAGAACCAGAAGAGGGCCTGAAGCAATCCGGCGCTTTTGCGGCCAGCTCCCAAAAAAGCGAGTTGAAAAATGGAGCTCAGGGGCACTGCAATTCACAAACCTGCAGAGTTTTAAATGATACCTCTCGTCCACAAATATACTAAGGGAAGGCAACGAAGAGGCTTTGAAAGCAAGGCAGAATTGCAGGAAACAGATTTCAGGAGGTAGATTCGAATCGCCTTGAAAGCACATGAAAAGAGGCAAAACGTGGACAATGATGCCCTTGGCCAAAAAGGGCGTATGCGTTTTTTCCTGAATATATTCAGGAAAAAACGCATACGCCCTTTTTGGCCAACCAAGCAACCTGGAAAGGCCAATCAGCGCTCCAAAGAAGTCTCGCTTCCCAGCGGGCAAAAGGGCCATGCGGAAAAAAGTGTCCAAACCAGAAATGCAGGACCGGCCATGGAGAAATGGGAGCCTTGCTACGCTGATGGGTGGGATGTAAATTGCCAACAGCCACTCTGGAGAAGTGTACGGTGTGTTCTGAAACATCTAAAAAACACAGCTTGGAGAGCATAGGGCACTTCCACTCATGGGCGTATAAATTGGGAAAACGAAAAATCAGCAAGACACAGGCACCCCAAAGTTTAGGGCTGCTCTGTTGACAAGAACCCCCACTTCATTACACCTTAAATATCCTAGGAAAGAGAAAAATGGATAAAGAAGTTGTGGTCCTCATGTACAATGGAATATCACTCAGCCATGAAATCCACGTCATAAGGCTAGTAGCAGCACGATGAGTGGATTTAGGTACGACGATTCTAAGTGAAATAAGTCACACAGAAAAAGACACTTATCATAAGATATCACTTAGAGAGGGAATGTAAAAACCGCTACACTTGAACTGAATTACAAAACAGAACAGAGTCACACGTTTAGAAAACACACTATGGCTGCTGAACGGGAAAGGTGAGGTGGGGTGATGCATAAAACAAGGGTTTCAAATTAGCTCCGATACCGTTCCATAAACCCAATATGTAAGAGACAAGACCTATTCCTTTTTCAGTGAACTGGACTCAACACCCCCTATTCACCGCACAAGAATATATCTGACTAGTAAGAATCTTCAAACCTATGTATTGATATCTCTCCGTAAGTGAGTCAAGGGAGTGTAAAGCGGCATAAACACAGCCGTGAAAAGCAGCTAAACCCCAATATAAAAATAAATTACTTTTCAAAACCCGTGAAACAAAGACAGTGAAAGAGAGAGAAATTCTTACAAAATTCGTTCAGGGGCTGTGATGCAACCTGGATTGACCATATCTAGACCCACAGCTGATTGAGACATAAGGGTGGACACTCTTGGGGCTGAGAGGTTCGGTGAGGTTGGGTGAGCCAACGCAGACCCTTTCAAGTAATACTGCATGGTACCCATCCCATGGGTCCCAAATCTCCAGGTTCAAGGGCATCTTCCTACGTCGAAAACAGGCATGAGAAACCCAGAAGATGGTACACCGTGTGATCCGGAAAGGTTTCTAAAACGCACCTCATTTCTCATCTCCTTTCCTCGGGTTCGCCATTCCAGCCGATTTACTAGCCATCTCCCTCCTTGGAGAATCAGCACCTTTAACCTCCTGTTCCGTACAGGTTGCAATTTGTCCTGAGGATGAACGGGAAGAGGGGGAACCAATGAGAGACTAGCTCTAGGTGTTGGGACAGGCACAGGTCACTCTATTTTCCCATCAGGAAGAAGAATTAAGCACAAGCTCAGCCTGCCCCCCAGAACCAGAAGAGGGCCTGAAGCAATCCTGCGCTTTTGCGGCCAGCTCCCAAAAAAGCGAGTTGAAAAATGGAGCTCAGGGGCACTGCAATTCACAAACCTGCAGAGTTTTAAATGATACCTCTCGTCCACAAATATACTAAGTGAAGGCAACGAAGAGGCTTTGAAAGCAAGGCAGAATTGCAGGAAACAGATTTCAGGAGGTAGATTCGAATCGCCTTGAAAGCACATGAAAAGCGGCAAAACGTGGACAATGATGCCCTTGGCCAAAAAGGGCGTATGCGTTTTTTCCTGAATATATTCAGGAAAAAACGCATACGCCCTTTTTGGCCAACCAAGCAACCTGGAAAGGCCAATCAGCGCTCCAAAGAAGTCTCGCTTCCCAGCGGGCAAAAGGGCCATGCGGAAAAAAGTGTCCAAACCAGAAATGCAGGACCGGCCATGGAGAAATGGGAGCCTTGCTACGCTGATGGGTGGGATGTAAATTGCCAACAGCCACTCTGGAGAAGTGTACGGTGTGTTCTGAAACATCTAAAAAACACAGCTTGGAGAGCATAGGGCACTTCCACTCATGGGCGTATAAATTGGGAAAACTAAAAATCAGCAAGACACAGGCACCCCAAAGTTTAGGGCTGCTCTGTTGACAAGAACCCCCACTTCATTACACCTTAAATATCCTAGGAAAGAGAAAAATGGATAAAGAAGTTGTGGTCCTCATGTACAATGGAATATCACTCAGCCATGAAATCAACGTCATAAGGCTAGTAGCAGCACGATGAGTGGATTTAGGTACGACGATTCTAAGTGAAATAAGTCACACAGAAAAAGACACTTATCATAAGATATCACTTAGAGAGGGAATGTAAAAACCGCTACACTTGAACTGAATTACAAAACAGAACAGAGTCACACGTTTAGAAAACACACTATGGCTGCTGAACGGGAAAGGTGAGGTGGGGTGATGCATAAAACAAGGGTTTCAAATTAGCTCCGATACCATTCCATAAACCCAATATGTAAGAGACAAGACCTATTCCTTTTTCAGTGAACTGGACTCAACACCCCCTATTCACCGCACAAGAATATATCTGACTAGTAAGAATCTTCAAACCTATGTATTGATATCTCTCCGTAAGTGAGTCAAGGGGGTGTAAAGCGGCATAAACACAGCCGTGAAAAGCAGCTAAACCCCAATATAAAAATAAATTACTTTTCAAAACCCGTGAAACAAAGACAGTGAAAGAGAGAGAAATTCTTACAAAATTCGTTCAGGGGCTGTGATGCAACCTGGATTGACCATATCTAGACCCACAGCTGATTGAGACATAAGGGTGGACACTCTTGGGGCTGAGAGGTTCGGTGAGGTTGGGTGAGCCAACGCAGACCCTTTCAAGTAATACTGCATGGTACCCATCCCATGGGTCCCAAATCTCCAGGTTCAAGGGCATCTTCCTACGTCGAAAACAGGCATGAGAAACCCAGAAGATGGTACACCGTGTGATCGGGAAAGGTTTCTAAAACGCACCTCATTTCTCATCTCCTTTGCTCGGGTTCGCCATTCCAGCCGATTTACTAGCCATCTCCCTCCTTGGAGAATCAGCACCTTTAACCTCCTGTTCCGTACAGGTTGCAATTTGTCCTGAGGATGAACGGGAAGAGGGGGAACCAATGAGAGACTAGCTCTAGGTGTTGGGACAGGCACAGGTCACTCTATTTTCCCATCAGGAAGAAGAATTAAGCACAAGCTCAGCCTGCCCCCCAGAACCAGAAGAGGGCCTGAAGCAATCCTGCGCTTTTGCGGCCAGCTCCCAAAAAAGCGAGTTGAAAAATGGAGCTCAGGGGCACTGCAATTCACAAACCTGCAGAGTTTTAAATGATACCTCTCGTCCACAAATATACTAAGGGAAGGCAACGAAGAGGCTTTGAAAGCAAGGCAGAATTGCAGGAAACAGATTTCAGGAGGTAGATTCGAATCGCCTTGAAAGCACATGAAAAGCGGCAAAACGTGGACAATGATGCCCTTGGCCAAAAAGGGCGTATGCGTTTTTTCCTGAATATATTCAGGAAAAAACGCATACGCCCTTTTTGGCCAACCAAGCAACCTGGAAAGGCCAATCAGCGCTCCAAAGAAGTCTCGCTTCCCAGCGGGCAAAAGGGCCATGCGGAAAAAAGTGTCCAAACCAGAAATGCAGGACCGGCCATGGAGAAATGGGAGCCTTGCTACGCTGATGGGTGGGATGTAAATTGCCAACAGCCACTCTGGAGAAGTGTACGGTGTGTTCTGAAACATCTAAAAAACACAGCTTGGAGAGCATAGGGCACTTCCACTCATGGGCGTATAAATTGGGAAAACTAAAAATCAGCAAGACACAGGCACCCCAAAGTTTAGGGCTGCTCTGTTGACAAGAACCCCCACTTCATTACACCTTAAATATCCTAGGAAAGAGAAAAATGGATAAAGAAGTTGTGGTCCTCATGTACAATGGAATATCACTCAGCCATGAAATCAACGTCATAAGGCTAGTAGCAGCACGATGAGTGGATTTAGGTACGACGATTCTAAGTGAAATAAGTCACACAGAAAAAGACACTTATCATAAGATATCACTTAGAGAGGGAATGTAAAAACCGCTACACTTGAACTGAATTACAAAACAGAACAGAGTCACACGTTTAGAAAACACACTATGGCTGCTGAACGGGAAAGGTGAGGTGGGGTGATGCATAAAACAAGGGTTTCAAATTAGCTCCGATACCGTTCCATAAACCCAATATGTAAGAGACAAGACCTATTCCTTTTTCAGTGAACTGGACTCAACACCCCCTATTCACCGCACAAGAATATATCTGACTAGTAAGAATCTTCAAACCTATGTATTGATATCTCTCCGTAAGTGAGTCAAGGGGGTGTAAAGCGGCATAAACACAGCCGTGAAAAGCAGCTAAACCCCATTATAAAAATAAATTACTTTTCAAAACCCGTGAAACAAAGACAGTGAAAGAGAGAGAAATTCTTAAAAAATTCGTTCAGGGGCTGTGATGCAACCTGGATTGACCATATCTAGACCCACAGCTGATTGAGACATAAGGGTGGACACTCTTGGGGCTGAGAGGTTCGGTGAGGTTGGGTGAGCCAACGCAGACCCTTTCAAGTAATACTGCATGGTACCCATCTCATGGGTCCCAAATCTCCAGATTCAAGGGCATCTTCCTACGTCGAAAACAGGCATGAGAAACCCAGAAGATGGTACACCGTGTGATCGGGAAAGGTTTCTAAAACGCACCTCATTTCTCATCTCCTTTGCTCGGGTTCGCCATTCCAGCCGATTTACTAGCCATCTCCCTCCTTGGAGAATCAGCACCTTTAACCTCCTGTTCCGTACAGGTTGCAATTTGTCCTGAGGATGAACGGGAAGAGGGGGAACCAATGAGAGACTAGCTCTAGGTGTTGGGACAGGCACAGGTCACTCTATTTTCCCATCAGGAAGAAGAATTAAGCACAAGCTCAGCCTGCCCCCCAGAACCAGAAGAGGGCCTGAAGCAATCCGGCGCTTTTGCGGCCAGCTCCCAAAAAAGCGAGTTGAAAAATGGAGCTCAGGGGCACTGCAATTCACAAACCTGCAGAGTTTTAAATGATACCTCTCGTCCACAAATATACTAAGGGAAGGCAACGAAGAGGCTTTGAAAGCAAGGCAGAATTGCAGGAAACAGATTTCAGGAGGTAGATTCGAATCGCCTTGAAAGCACATGAAAAGCGGCAAAACGTGGACAATGATGCCCTTGGGCAAAAAGGGCGTATGCGTTTTTTCCTGAATATATTCAGGAAAAAACGCATACGCACTTTTTGGCCAACCATGCAACCTGGAAAGGCCAATCAGTGCTCCAAAGAAGTCTCGCTTCCCAGCGGGCAAAAGGGCCATGCGGAAAAAAGTGTCCAAACCAGAAATGCAGGACCGGCCATGGAGAAATGGGAGCCTTGCTACGCTGATGGGTGGGATGTAAATTGCCAACAGCCACTCTGGAGAAGTGTACGGTGTGTTCTGAAACATCTAAAAAACACAGCTTGGAGAGCATAGGGCACTTCCACTCATGGGCGTATAAATTGGGAAAACTAAAAATCAGCAAGACACAGGCACCCCAAAGTTTAGGGCTGCTCTGTTGACAAGAACCCCCACTTCATTACACCTTAAATATCCTAGGAAAGAGAAAAATGGATAAAGAAGTTGTGGTCCTCATGTACAATGGAATATCACTCAGCCATGAAATCAACGTCATAAGGCTAGTAGCAGCACGATGAGTGGATTTAGGTACGACGATTCTAAGTGAAATAAGTCACACAGAAAAAGACACTTATCATAAGATATCACTTAGAGAGGGAATGTAAAAACCGCTACACTTGAACTGAATTACAAAACAGAACAGAGTCACACGTTTAGAAAACACACTATGGCTGCTGAACGGGAAAGGTGAGGTGGGGTGATGCATAAAACAAGGGTTTCAAATTAGCTCCGATACCGTTCCATAAACCCAATATGTAAGAGACAAGACCTATTCCTTTTTCAGTGAACTGGACTCAACACCCCCTATTCACCGCACAAGAATATATCTGACTAGTAAGAATCTTCAAACCTATGTATTGATATCTCTCCGTAAGTGAGTCAAGGGGGTGTAAAGCGGCATAAACACAGCCGTGAAAAGCAGCTAAACCCCAATATAAAAATAAATTACTTTTCAAAACCCGTGAAACAAAGACAGTGAAAGAGAGAGAAATTCTTACAAAATTCGTTCAGGGGCTGTGATGCAACCTGGATTGACCATATCTAGACCCACAGCTGATTGAGACATAAGGGTGGACACTCTTGGGGCTGAGAGGTTCGGTGAGGTTGGGTGAGCCAACGCAGACCCTTTCAAGTAATACTGCATGGTACCCATCCCATGGGTCCCAAATCTCCAGGTTCAAGGGCATCTTCCTACGTCGAAAACAGGCATGAGAAACCCAGAAGATGGTACACCGTGTGATCGGGAAAGGTTTCTAAAACGCACCTCATTTCTCATCTCCTTTGCTCGGGTTCGCCATTCCAGCCGATTTACTAGCCATCTCCCTCCTTGGAGAATCAGCACCTTTAACCTCCTGTTCCGTACAGGTTGCAATTTGTCCTGAGGATGAACGGGAAGAGGGGGGAACCAATGAGAGACTAGCTCTAGGTGTTGGGACAGGCACAGGTCACTCTATTTTCCCATCAGGAAGAAGAATTAAGCACAAGCTCAGCCTGCCCCCCAGAACCAGAAGAGGGCCTGAAGCAATCCTGCGCTTTTTGCGGCCAGCTCCCAAAAAAGCGAGTTGAAAAATGGAGCTCAGGGGCACTGCAATTCACAAACCTGCAGAGTTTTAAATGATACCTCTCGTCCACAAATATACTAAGGGAAGGCAACGAAGAGGCTTTGAAAGCAAGGCAGAATTGCAGGAAACAGATTTCAGGAGGTAGATTCGAATCGCCTTGAAAGCACATGAAAAGCGGCAAAACGTGGACAATGATGCCCTTGGCCAAAAAGGGCGTATGCGTTTTTTCCTGAAATATATTCAGGAAAAAACGCATACGCCCTTTTTGGCCAACCAAGCAACCTGGAAATGCCAATCAGCGCTCCAAAGAAGTCTCGCTTCCCAGCGGGCAAAAGGGCCATGCAGAAAAAAGTGTCCAAACCAGAAATGCAGGACCGGCCATGGAGAAATGGGAGCCTTGCTACGCTGATGGGTGGGATGTAAATTGCCAACAGCCACTCTGGAGAAGTGTACGGTGTGTTCTGAAACATCTAAAAAACACAGCTTGGAGAGCATAGGGCACTTCCACTCATGGGCGTATAAATTGGGAAAACTAAAAATCAGCAAGACACAGGCACCCCAAAGTTTAGGGCTGCTCTGTTGACAAGAACCCCCACTTCATTACACCTTAAATATCCTAGGAAAGAGAAAAATGGATAAAGAAGTTGTGGTCCTCATGTACAATGGAATATCACTCAGCATGAAATCCACGTCATAAGGCTAGTAGCAGCACGATGAGTGGATTTAGGTACGACGATTCTAAGTGAAATAAGTCACACAGAAAAAGACACTTATCATAAGATATCACTTAGAGAGGGAATGTAAAAACCGCTACACTTGAACTGAATTACAAAACAGAACAGAGTCACACGTTTAGAAAACACACTATGGCTGCTGAACGGGAAAGGTGAGGGTGGGGTGATGCATAAAACAAGGGTTTCAAATTAGCTCCGATACCGTTCCATAAACCCAATATGTAAGAGACAAGACCTATTCCTTTTTCAGTGAACTGGACTCAACACCCCCTATTCACCGCACAAGAATATATCTGACTAGTAAGAATCTTCAAACCTATATATTGATATCTCTCCGTAAGTGAGTCAAGGGTGTGTAAAGCGGCATAAACACAGCCGTGAAAAGCAGCTAAACCCCATTATAAAAATAAATTACTTTTCAAAACCCGTGAAACAAAGGCAGTGAAAGAGAGAGAAATTCTTACAAAATTCGTTCAGGGGCCTGTGATGCAAACCTGGATTGACCATATCTAGACCCACAGCTGATTGAGACATAAGGGTGGACACTCTTGGGGCTGAGAGGTTCGGTGAGGTTGGGTGAGCCAACGCAGACCCTTTCAAGTAATACTGCATGGTACCCATCCCATGGGTCCCAAATCTCCAGGTTCAAGGGCATCTTCCTACGTCGAAAACAGGCATGAGAAACCCAGAGATGGTACACCGTGTGATCGGGAAAGGTTTCTAAAACGCACCTCATTTCTATCTCCTTTGCTCGGGTTCGCCATTCCAGCCGATTTACTAGCCATCTCCCTCCTTGGAGAATCAGCACCTTTAACCTCCTGTTCCGTACAGGTTGCAATTTGTCCTGAGGATGAAGGGGAAGAGGGGGAACCAATGAGAGACTAGCTCTAGGTGTTGGACAGGCACAGGTCACTCTATTTTTCCCATCAGGAAGAAGAATTAAGCACAAGCTCAGCCTGCCCCCCAGAACCAGAAGAGGGCCTGAAGCAAATCCGGCGCTTTTGCGGCCAGCTCCAAAAAAGCGAGTTGAAAAATGGAGCTCAGGGGCACTGCAATTCACAAACCTGCAGAGTTTTAAATGATACCCTCCGTCCACAAATATACTAAGGGAAGGCAACGAAGAGGCTTTGAAAGCAAGGCAGAATTGCAGGAAACAGATTTCAGGAGGTAGATTCGAATCGCCTTGAAAGCACATGAAAAGCGGCAAAACGTGGACAATGATGCCCTTGGCCAAAAAGGGGCGTATGCGTTTTTTTCCTGAAATATATTCAGGAAAAAACGCATACGCCCTTTTTGGCCAACCAAGCAACCTGGAAAGGCCAATCAGCGCTCCAAAGAAGTCTCGCTTCCCAGCGGGCAAAAGGGGCCATGCGGAAAAAAGTGTCCAAACCAGAAATGCAGGGGACCGGCCATGGAAGAAATGGGAGCCTTGCTACGCTGATGGGTGGGATGTAATTGCCAACAGCCACTCTGGAGAAGTGTACGGTGTGTTCTGAAACATCTAAAAAACACAGCTTGGAGAGCATAGGGCACTTCCACTCATGGGCGTATAAATTGGGAAAACTAAAAATCAGCAAGACACAGGCACCCCAAAGTTTAGGGCTGCTCTGTTGACAAGAACCCCCACTTCATTACACCTTAAATATCCTAGGAAAGCGAAAAATGGATAAAGAAGTTGTGGTCCTCATGTACAATGGAATATCACTCAGCCATGAAATCCACGTCATAAGGCTAGTAGCAGCACGATGAGTGGATTTAGGTACGACGATTCTAAGTGAAATAAGTCACACAGAAAAAGACACTTATCATAAGATATCACTTAGAGAGGGAATGTAAAAACCGCTACACTTGAACTGAATTACAAAACAGAACAGAGTCACACGTTTAGAAAACACACTATGGCTGCTGAACGGGAAAGGTGAGGGTGGGGTGATGCATAAAACAAGGGTTTCAAATTAAGCTCCGATACCGTTCCATAAACCCAATATGTAAGAGACAAGACCTATTCCTTTTTCAGTGAACTGGACTCAAACACCCCCTATTCACCGCACAAGAATATATCTGACTAGTAGAATCTTCAAACCTATATATTGATATCTCTCCGGAAGTGAGTCAAGGGTGTGTAAAGCGGCATAAACACAGGCCGTGAAAAGCAGCTAAACCCCATTATAAAAATAAATTACTTTTCAAAACCCGTGATGAACAAAGCAGTGAAAGAGAGAGAAATTCTTACAAAATTCGTTCAGGGGCTGTGATGCAACCTGGATTGACCATATCTAGACCCACAGCTGATTGAGGACATAAGGGTGGACACTCTTGGGGCTGAGAGGTTCGGTGAGGTTGGGTGAGCCACACGCAGACCCTTTCAAGTAATACTGCATGGTACCCATCCCATGGGTCCCAAATCTCCAGGTTCAAGGGCATCTTCCTACGTCGAAAACAGGCATGAGAAACCCAGAAGATGGTACACCGTGTGATCGGGAAAGGTTTCTAAAAGGCACCTCATTTCTCATCTCCTTTGCTCGGGTTCGCCATTCCAGCCGATTTTACTAGCCATCTCCCTCCTTGGAGGAATCAGCACCTTTAACCTCCTGTTCCGTACAGGTTGCAATTTGTCCTGAGGATGAACAAGAAGAGGGGAACCAATGAGAGACTAGCTCTAGGTGTTGGGACAGGCACAGGTCACTCTATTTTCCCATCAGGAAGAAGAATTAAGCACAAGCTCAGCCTGCCCCCCAGAACAGAAGAGGCCTGAAGCAATCCGGCGCTTTTGCGGCCAGCTCCCAAAAAAGCGAGTTGAAAAATGGAGCTCAGGGGCACTGCAATTCACAAACCTGCAGAGTTTTAAATGATACCTCTCGTCCACAAATATACTAAGGGAAGGCAACGAAGAGGCTTTGAAAGCAAGGCAGAATTGCAGGAAACAGATTTCAGGAGGTAGATTCGAATCGCCTTGAAAGCACATGAAAAGCGGCAAAACGTGGGACAATGATGCCCTTGGCCAAAAAGGGCGTATGCGTTTTTTCCTGAATATATTCAGGAAAAAAACGCATACGCCCTTTTTGGCCAACCAAGCAACCTGGAAAGGCCAATCAGCGCTCCAAAGAAGTCTCGCTTCCCAGCGGGCAAAAGGGCCATGCGGAAAAAAGTGTCCAAACCAGAAATGCAGGACCGGCCATGGAGAAATGGGAGCCTTGCTACGCTGAATGGGTGGGATGTAAATTGCCAACAGCCACTCTGGAGAAGTGTACGGTGTGTTCTGAAACATCTAAAAAACACAGCTTGGAGAGCATAGGGCACTTCCACTCATGGGCGTATAAATTGGGAAAACTAAAAATCAGCAAGACACAGGCACCCCAAAGTTTAGGGCTGCTCTGTTGGACAAGAACCCCCACTTCATTACACCTTAAATATCCTAGGAAAGCGAAAAATGGATAAAGAAGTTTGTGGTCCTCATGTACAATGGAATATCACTCAGCCATGAAATCCACGTCATAAGGCTAGTAGCAGCACGATGAGTGGATTTAGGTACGACGATTCTAAGTGAAATAAGTCACACAGAAAAAGGACACTTATCATAAGATATCACTTAGAGAGGGAATGTAAAAACCGCTACACTTGAACTGAATTACAAAACAGAACAGAGTCACACGTTTAGGAAACACACTATGGCTGCTGAACGGGGAAAGGTGAGGTGGGGTGATGCATAAACAAGGGTTAGAAATTAGCTCCGATACCGTTCCATAAACCCAATATGTAAGAGACAAGACCTATTCCTTTTTCAGTGAACTGGACCAACACCCCCTATTCACCGCACCAAGGATATATCTGACTAGTAAGAATCTTCAAACCTATGTATTGATATCTCTCCGTATGAGTCAAGGGGGTGTAAAGCGGCATAAACACAGCCGTGAAAAAGCAGCTAAACCCCATTATAAAAATAAATTACTTTTCAAAACCCGTGAAACAAAGACAGTGAAAGAGAGAGAAATTCCTTACAAAATTCGTTCAGGGGCTGTGATGCAACCTGGATTGACCATATCATGACCCACAGCTGATTGAGACATAAGGGTGGACACTCTTGGGGCTGAGAGGTTCGGTGAGGTTGGGTGAGCCAACGCAGACCCTTTCAAGTAATACTGCATGGTACCCATCCCATGGGTCCCAAATCTCCAGGTTCAAGGGCATCTTCCTACGTCGAAAACAGGCATGAGAAACCCAGAAGATGGTACACCGTGTGATCCGGAAAGGTTTCTAAACGCACCTCATTTCTCATCTCCTTTGCTCGGGTTCGCCATTCCAGCCGATTACTAGCCATCTCCCTCCTTGAGAATCAGCACCTTTAACCTCCTGTTCCGTACAGGTTGCAATTTGTCCTGAGGATGAACGGGAAGAGGGGGAACCAATGAGAGACTAGCTCTAGGTGTTGGGACAGGCACAGGTCACTCTATTTTCCCATCAGGAAGAAGAATTAAGCACAAGCTCAGCCTGCCCCCCAGAACCAGAAGAGGGCCTGAAGCAACCTGCGCTTTTGCGGCCAGCTCCCAAAAAAGCGAGTTGAAAATGGAGCTCAGGGGCACTGCAATTCACAAACCTGCAGAGTTTTAAATGATACCTCTCGTCCACAAATATACTAAGGGAAGGCAACGAAGAGGCTTTGAAAGCAAGGCAGAATTGCAGGAAACAGATTTCAGGAGGTAGATTCGAATCGCCTTGAAAGCACATGAAAAGCGGCAAAACGTGGACAATGATGCCCTTGGCCAAAAGGGCGTATGCGTTTTTTCCTGAATATATTCAGGAAAAAATGCATACGCCCTTTTTGGCCAACCAAGCAACCTGGAAAGGCCAAATCAGCGCTCCAAAGAAGTCTCGCTTCCCAGCGGGCAAAAGGGCCATTGCGGAAAAAAGTGTCCAAACCAGAAATGCAGGACCGGCCATGGAGAAATGGGAGCCTTGCTACGCTGATGGGTGGGATGTAAATTGCCAACAGCCACTCTGGAGAAGTGTACGGTGTGTTCTGAAAACATCTAAAAAACACAGCTTGGAGAGCATAGGGGCACTTCCACTCATGGGCGTATAAATTGGGAAAACTAAAAATCAGCAAGACACAGGCACCCCAAAGTTTAGGGCTGCTCTGTTGACAAGAACCCCCAGCTTCAGTACACCTTAAATATCCTAGGAAAGAGAAAAATGGATAAAGAAGTTGTGGTCCTCATGTACAATGGAATATCACTCAGCCATGAAATCCACGTCATAAGGCTAGTAGCAGCACGATGAGTGGATTTAGGTACGACGATTCTAAGTGAAAATAAGTCACACAGAAAAAGACACTATCATAAGATATCACTTAGAGAGGGAATGTAAAAAACGCTACACTTGAACTGAATTACAAAACAGAACAGAGTCACACGTTTAGGAAACACACTATGGCTGCTGAACGGGAAAGGTGAGGTGGGGTGATGCATAAAACAAGGGTTTGAAATTAGCTCCGATACCGTTCCATAAACCCAATATGTAAGAGACAAGACCTATTCCTTTTTCAGTGAACTGGACCTCAACACCCCCTATTCACCGCACAAGGATATATCTGACTAGTAAGAATCTTCAAACCTATGTATTGATATCTCTCCGTAAGTGAGTCAAGGGGGTGTAAAGCGGCATAAACACAGCCGTGAAAAGCAGCTAAACCCCATTATAAAAATAAATTACTTTTCAAAACCCGTGAAACCAAAGACAGTGAAAGAGAGAGAAATTCTTACAAAATTCGTTCAGGGGCTGTGATGCAACCTGGATTGACCATATCTAGACCCACAGCTGATTGAGACATAAGGGTGGACACTCTTGGGGCTGAGAGGTTCGGTGAGGTTGGGTGAGCCAACGCAGACCCTTTCAAGTATACTGCATGGTACCCATCCCATGGGTCCCAAATCTCCAGGTTCAAGGGCATCTTCCTACGTCGGAAAACAGGCATGAGAAACCCAGAAGATGGTACACCGGGTGATCCGGAAAGGTTTCTAAAACGCACCTCATTTCTCATCTCCTTTGCTCGGGTTCGCCATTCCAGCCGATTTACTAGCCATCTCCCTCCTTGGAGAATCAGCACCTTTACCTCCTGTTCCGTACAGGTTTGCAATTGTCCTGAGGATGAACGGGAAGAGGGGGAACCAATGAGAGACTAGCTCTAGGTGTTGGGACAGGCACAGGTCACTCTATTTTCCCATCAGGAAGAAGAATTAAGCACAAGCTCAGCCTGCCCCCCAGAACCAGAAGAGGGCCTGAAGCAATCCTGCGCTTTTGCGGCCAGCTCCCAAAAAAGCGAGTTGAAAAATGGAGCTCAGGGGCACTGCAATTCACAAACCTGCAGAGTTTTAAATGATACCTCTCGTCCACAAATATACTAAGGGAAGGCAACGAAGAGGCTTTGAAAGCAAGGCAGAATTGCAGGAAACAGATTTCAGGAGGTAGATTCGAATCGCCCTTGAAAGCACATGAAAAGCGGCAAAACGTGGACAATGATGCCCTTGGCCAAAAAAGGGCGTATGCGTTTTTTCCTGAATATATTCAGGAAAAAACGCATACGCCCTTTTTGGCCAACCAAGCAACCTGGAAAGGCCAATCAGCGCTCCAAAGAAGTCTCGCTTCCCAGCGGGCAAAAGGGCCATGCGGAAAAAAGTGTCCAAACCAGAAATGCAGGACCGGCCATGGAGAAATGGGAGCCTTGCTACGCTGATGGGTGGGATGTAAATTGCCAACAGCCACTCTGGAGAAGTGTACGGTGTGTTCTGGAAACATCTAAAAAACACAGCTTGGAGAGCATAGGGGCACTTCCACTCATGGGCGTATAAATTGGGAAAACTAAAAATCAGCAAGACACAGGCACCCCAAAGGTTTAGGGGCTGCTCTGTTGACAAGAACCCCCACTTCATTACACCTTAAATATCCTAGGAAAGCGAAAAATGATAAAGAAGTTGTGGTCCTCATGTACAATGGAATATCACTCAGCCATGAAATCCACGTCATAAGGCTAGTAGCAGCACGATGAGTGGATTTAGGTACGACGATTCTAAGTGAAATAAGTCACACAGAAAAAAGACACTTATCATAAGATATCACTTAGAGAGGGAATGTAAAAAACCGCTACACTTGAACTGAATTACAAAACAGAACAGAGTCACACGTTTAGAAAACACACTATGGCTGCTGAACGGGAAAGGTGAGGTGGGGTGATGCATAAAACAAGGGTTTCAAATTAGCTCCGATACCGTTCCATAAACCCAATATGTAAGAGACAAGACCTATTCCTTTTTCAGTGAACTGGACTCAACACCCCCTATTCACCGCACAAGAATATATCTGACTAGTAAGAATCTTCAAACCTATGTATTGATATCTCTCCGTAAGTGAGTCAAGGGGGTGTAAAGCGGCATAAACACAGCCGTGAAAAGCAGCTAAACCCCATTATAAAAATAAATTACTTTTCAAAACCCGTGAAACAAAGACAGTGAAAGAGAGAGAAATTCTTTAAAAAATTCGTTCAGGGGCTGTGATGCAACCTGGATTGACCATATCTAGACCCACAGCTGATTGAGACATAAGGG
>NW_026646135.1:0-87000 GCF_949987535.1 Balaenoptera acutorostrata
AACACCCCCTATTCACCGCCCAAGAATATATCTGACTAGTAAGAATCTTAAAACCTATGTATTGATATCTCTCTGTAAGTGAGTCAAGTGGGTGTAAAGCGGCAGAAACACAGCAGTGAAAAGCAGCTAAACCCCATTATAAAAATCAAATACTTTAAAATACCCGTGAACAAAGACCGTGAAAGAGAGAGAAATTCTTACCAAATTCGTTCAGGGGCTGTGATGCCACCTGGATTGACCATATCTAGACCCACAGCTGATTGAGACATAAGGATGGACCCTCTTGGGGCTGAGAGGTTTGGTGAGGTTGGGGGAGCAAACGCAGACCCTTTAAAGGAATACTGCGTGGTACCCATCCAATGGGTCCCAAATCTCCAGGTTCAAGGGTATCTTCCTACATCGAAAACATGCATCAGAAACCCAGAAGATGGTACACCGTGTGATCGGGAAAGGTTTCTAAAACGCTCCTCATTTCTCATCTCCTTGTGCTCGGGTTCGCCATTCCAGCCGCTTTACTAGCAATCTCCCTCCTTGGAGAATCAGCACCTTTAACCTCCTGTTCCGTACAGGTTGCAATTTGTCCTGAGGATGAACGAGAAGAGGGGGAACCAATGAGAGACTAGCTCTAGGTGTTGGGACAGGCACAGCTCACTCTATTTTCCCATCAGGAAGAAGAATTAACCACAGGCTCAGCCTGCGCCCGGAACCAGAATAGGGCCTGAAGCAATCCTGCGCTTTTGCGGCCAGCTCCCAAGAAAGCGAGTTGAAAAATGGAGCTCAGGGGCACTGCAATTCACAAACCTGCAGAGTTAAAAATGATAACTCTCAGCCACAAATATTTTGAGGGAAGGCAACGAAGAGGATTTGAAAGCAAGGCAGAATTGCAGGAAACAGATTTCAGGAGGTAGATTCGAATCGCCTTTAAAGCACAGGAAAAGCGGCGAAACCTCGACAATGATGCCCTTGGCCAAAAAGGGCGTATGCGTTTTTTCCTGAATATATTCAGGAAAAAACGCATACGCCCTTTTTGGCCAACCAAGCAACCTGGAAAGGCAAATCAGCGCTACAAAGAAGTCTCGCTTCCCATCGGTCAAAAGGGCCATGCTGAATAAAGTGTCAAAACCAGAAATGCAGGACAGGCCATGGAGAAACGGGAGCCTTGCTACGCTGATGGGCGGGATGTAAATTGCCAACAGCAACTCTCGAGAAGTGTAAGGTGTGTCCTGAAACATCTAAAAAACTGAGTTTAGAGAGCATAGGGCACTTCCACTCATGGGCGTATAAATTGGGAAAACTAAAAATCAGCAAGACACAGGCATCCCAAAGTTTAAGGCTGCTCTGTTGACAAGAACCTCCACTTCGTTACACCTTAAATATCCCAGGAAAGAGAAAAATGGATAAAGAAGTTGTGGTCCTTATGTACAATGGAATATCACTCAGCCATGAAATCAACGTCATAAGGCTAGTAGCAGCATGATGAGTGGATTTAGGTACGACGATTCTAAGTGAAATAAGTCACACAGAAAAAGACACTTATCAGAAGATATCACTTATAGAGGGAATGGAAAAACCGCTACACTTGAACTCAATTACAAAACAGAACAGAGTCACACGTTTAGAAAACACACTATGGCTGCTTAACGGGAAAGGAGAGGTGGGGTGATGCATAAAACAAGGGTTTCAAATTAGCTCAGATACCGTTCCATAAACCCAATATGTAATAGACAAGACCTACTCCTTGCTCAGTGAACTGGACTCAACACCCCCTATTCACCGCCCAAGAATATATCTGACTAGTAAGAATGTCAAAACCTATGTATTGATATCCCTCTGTAAGTGAGTCAAGTGGGTGTAAAGCGGCAGAAACACAGCAGTGAAAAGCAGCTAAACCCCATTATAAAAATCAAATACTTTAAAATACCCGTGAACAAAGACCGTGAAAGAGAGAGAAATTCTTACCAAATTCGTTCAGGGGCTGTGATGCCACCTGGATTGACCATATCTAGACCCACAGCTGATTGAGACATAAGGATGGACCCTCTTGGGGCTGAGAGGTTTGGTGAGGTTGGGGGAGCAAACGCAGACCCTTTAAAGGAATACTGCGTGGTACCCATCCAATGGGTCCCAAATCTCCAGGTTCAAGGGTATCTTCCTACATCGAAAACATGCATCAGAAACCCAGAAGATGGTACACCGTGTGATCGGGAAAGGTTTCTAAAACGCTCCTCATTTCTCATCTCCTTGTGCTCGGGTTCGCCATTCCAGCCGCTTTACTAGCAATCTCCCTCCTTGGAGAATCAGCACCTTTAACCTCCTGTTCCGTACAGGTTGCAATTTGTCCTGAGGATGAACGAGAAGAGGGGGAACCAATGAGAGACTAGCTCTAGGTGTTGGGACAGGCACAGCTCACTCTATTTTCCCATCAGGAAGAAGAATTAACCACAGGCTCAGCCTGCGCCCGGAACCAGAATAGGGCCTGAAGCAATCCTGCGCTTTTGCGGCCAGCTCCCAAGAAAGCGAGTTGAAAAATGGAGCTCAGGGGCACTGCAATTCACAAACCTGCAGAGTTAAAAATGATAACTCTCAGCCACAAATATTTTGAGGGAAGGCAACGAAGAGGATTTGAAAGCAAGGCAGAATTGCAGGAAACAGATTTCAGGAGGTAGATTCGAATCGCCTTTAAAGCACAGGAAAAGCGGCGAAACCTCGACAATGATGCCCTTGGCCAAAAAGGGCGTATGCGTTTTTTCCTGAATATATTCAGGAAAAAACGCATACGCCCTTTTTGGCCAACCAAGCAACCTGGAAAGGCAAATCAGCGCTACAAAGAAGTCTCGCTTCCCATCGGTCAAAAGGGCCATGCTGAATAAAGTGTCAAAACCAGAAATGCAGGACAGGCCATGGAGAAACGGGAGCCTTGCTACGCTGATGGGCGGGATGTAAATTGCCAACAGCAACTCTCGAGAAGTGTAAGGTGTGTCCTGAAACATCTAAAAAACTGAGTTTAGAGAGCATAGGGCACTTCCACTCATGGGCGTATAAATTGGGAAAACTAAAAATCAGCAAGACACAGGCATCCCAAAGTTTAAGGCTGCTCTGTTGACAAGAACCTCCACTTCGTTACACCTTAAATATCCCAGGAAAGAGAAAAATGGATAAAGAAGTTGTGGTCCTTATGTACAATGGAATATCACTCAGCCATGAAATCAACGTCATAAGGCTAGTAGCAGCATGATGAGTGGATTTAGGTACGACGATTCTAAGTGAAATAAGTCACACAGAAAAAGACACTTATCAGAAGATATCACTTATAGAGGGAATGGAAAAACCGCTACACTTGAACTCAATTACAAAACAGAACAGAGTCACACGTTTAGAAAACACACTATGGCTGCTTAACGGGAAAGGAGAGGTGGGGTGATGCATAAAACAAGGGTTTCAAATTAGCTCAGATACCGTTCCATAAACCCAATATGTAATAGACAAGACCTACTCCTTGCTCAGTGAACTGGACTCAACACCCCCTATTCACCGCCCAAGAATATATCTGACTAGTAAGAATGTCAAAACCTATGTATTGATATCCCTCTGTAAGTGAGTCAAGTGGGTGTAAAGCGGCAGAAACACAGCAGTGAAAAGCAGCTAAACCCCATTATAAAAATCAAATACTTTAAAATACCCGTGAACAAAGACCGTGAAAGAGAGAGAAATTCTTACCAAATTCGTTCAGGGGCTGTGATGCCACCTGGATTGACCATATCTAGACCCACAGCTGATTGAGACATAAGGATGGACCCTCTTGGGGCTGAGAGGTTTGGTGAGGTTGGGGGAGCAAACGCAGACCCTTTAAAGGAATACTGCGTGGTACCCATCCAATGGGTCCCAAATCTCCAGGTTCAAGGGTATCTTCCTACATCGAAAACATGCATCAGAAACCCAGAAGATGGTACACCGTGTGATCGGGAAAGGTTTCTAAAACGCTCCTCATTTCTCATCTCCTTGTGCTCGGGTTCGCCATTCCAGCCGCTTTACTAGCAATCTCCCTCCTTGGAGAATCAGCACCTTTAACCTCCTGTTCCGTACAGGTTGCAATTTGTCCTGAGGATGAACGAGAAGAGGGGGAACCAATGAGAGACTAGCTCTAGGTGTTGGGACAGGCACAGCTCACTCTATTTTCCCATCAGGAAGAAGAATTAACCACAGGCTCAGCCTGCGCCCGGAACCAGAATAGGGCCTGAAGCAATCCTGCGCTTTTGCGGCCAGCTCCCAAGAAAGCGAGTTGAAAAATGGAGCTCAGGGGCACTGCAATTCACAAACCTGCAGAGTTAAAAATGATAACTCTCAGCCACAAATATTTTGAGGGAAGGCAACGAAGAGGATTTGAAAGCAAGGCAGAATTGCAGGAAACAGATTTCAGGAGGTAGATTCGAATCGCCTTTAAAGCACAGGAAAAGCGGCGAAACCTCGACAATGATGCCCTTGGCCAAAAAGGGCGTATGCGTTTTTTCCTGAATATATTCAGGAAAAAACGCATACGCCCTTTTTGGCCAACCAAGCAACCTGGAAAGGCAAATCAGCGCTACAAAGAAGTCTCGCTTCCCATCGGTCAAAAGGGCCATGCTGAATAAAGTGTCAAAACCAGAAATGCAGGACAGGCCATGGAGAAACGGGAGCCTTGCTACGCTGATGGGCGGGATGTAAATTGCCAACAGCAACTCTCGAGAAGTGTAAGGTGTGTCCTGAAACATCTAAAAAACTGAGTTTAGAGAGCATAGGGCACTTCCACTCATGGGCGTATAAATTGGGAAAACTAAAAATCAGCAAGACACAGGCATCCCAAAGTTTAAGGCTGCTCTGTTGACAAGAACCTCCACTTCGTTACACCTTAAATATCCCAGGAAAGAGAAAAATGGATAAAGAAGTTGTGGTCCTTATGTACAATGGAATATCACTCAGCCATGAAATCAACGTCATAAGGCTAGTAGCAGCATGATGAGTGGATTTAGGTACGACGATTCTAAGTGAAATAAGTCACACAGAAAAAGACACTTATCAGAAGATATCACTTATAGAGGGAATGGAAAAACCGCTACACTTGAACTCAATTACAAAACAGAACAGAGTCACACGTTTAGAAAACACACTATGGCTGCTTAACGGGAAAGGAGAGGTGGGGTGATGCATAAAACAAGGGTTTCAAATTAGCTCAGATACCGTTCCATAAACCCAATATGTAATAGACAAGACCTACTCCTTGCTCAGTGAACTGGACTCAACACCCCCTATTCACCGCCCAAGAATATATCTGACTAGTAAGAATGTCAAAACCTATGTATTGATATCCCTCTGTAAGTGAGTCAAGTGGGTGTAAAGCGGCAGAAACACAGCAGTGAAAAGCAGCTAAACCCCATTATAAAAATCAAATACTTTAAAATACCCGTGAACAAAGACCGTGAAAGAGAGAGAAATTCTTACCAAATTCGTTCAGGGGCTGTGATGCCACCTGGATTGACCATATCTAGACCCACAGCTGATTGAGACATAAGGATGGACACTCTTGGGGCTGAGAGGTTTGGTGAGGTTGGGGGAGCAAACGCAGACCCTTTAAAGGAATACTGCGTGGTACCCATCCCATGGGTCCCAAAACTCCAGGTTCAAGGGTATCTTCCTATATCGAAAACATGCATCAGAAACCCAGAAGATGGTACACCGTGTGATCGGGAAAGGTTTCTAAAACGTTGCTCATTTCTCATCTCCTTGTGCTCGGGTTCGCCATTCCAGCCGCTTTACTAGCAATCTCCCTCCTTGGAGAATCAGCACCTTTAACCTCCTGTTCCGTACAGGTTGCAATTTGTCCTGAGGATGAACGGGAAGAGGGGGAACCAATGAGAGACTAGCTCTAGGTGTTGGGACAGGCATAGCTCACTCTATTTTCCCATCAGGAAGAAGAATTAACCACAGGCTCAGCCTGCGCCCGGAACCAGAATAGGGCCTGAAGCAATCCTGCGCTTTTGCGGCCAGCTCCCAAGAAAGCGAGTTGAAAAATGGAGCTCAGGGGCACTGCAATTCACAAACCTGCAGAGTTAAAAATGATAACTCTCGGCCACAAATATTTTGAGGGAAGGCAACGAAGAGGATTTGAAAGCAAGGCAGAATTGCAGGAAACAGATTTCAGGAGGTAGATTCGAATCGCCTTTAAAGCACAGGAAAAGCGGCGAAACCTCGACAATGATGCCCTTGGCCAAAAAGGGCGTATGCGTTTTTTCCTGAATATATTCAGGAAAAAACGCATACGCCCTTTTTGGCCAACCAAGCAACCTGGAAAGGCAAATCAGCGCTACAAAGAAGTCTCGCTTCCCATCGGTCAAAAGGGCCATGCTGAATAAAGTGTCAAAACCAGAAATGCAGGACAGGCCAAGGAGAAACGGGAGCCTTGCTACGCTGATGGGCGGGATGTAAATTGCCAACAGCAAGTCTGGAGAAGTGTACGGTGTGTCCTGAAACATCTAAAAAACTCAGTTTAGGGAGCATAGGGCACTTCCACTCATGGGCGTATAAATTGGGAAAACTAAAAATCAGCAAGACACAGGCACCCCAAAGTTTAGGGCTGCCCTGTTGACAAGAACCTCCACTTCGTTACACCTTAAACATCCCAGGAAAGAGAAAAATGGATAAAGAAGTTGTGGTCCTTATGTACAATGGAATATCACTCAGCCATGAAATCAACGTCATAAGGCTAGTAGCAGCATGATGAGTGGATTTAACTACGACGATTCTAAGTGAAATAAGTCACACAGAAAAAGACACTTATCAGAAGATATCACTTATAGAGGGAATGGACAAACCGCTACACTTGAACTGAATTACAAAACAGAATAGAGTCACACGTTTAGAAAACACAGTATGGCTGCTTAACGGGAAAGGAGAGGTGGGGTGATGCATAAAACAAGGGTTTCAAATTAGCTCAGATACCGTTCCATAAACCCAATATGTAATAGACAAGACCTACTCCTTGCTCAGTGAACTGGACTCAACACCCCCTATTCACCGCCCAAGAATATATCTGACTAGTAAGAATCTTAAAACCTATGTATTGATATCTCTCTGTAAGTGAGTCAAGTGGGTGTAAAGCGGCAGAAACACAGCAGTGAAAAGCAGCTAAACCCCATTATAAAAATCAAATACTTTAAAATACCCGTGAACAAAGACCGTGAAAGAGAGAGAAATTCTTACAAAATTCGTTCAGGGGCTGTGATGCCACCTGGATTGACCATATCTAGACCCACAGCTGATTGAGACATAAGGATGGACCCTCTTGGGGCTGAGAGGTTTGGTGAGGTTGGGGGAGCAAACGCAGACCCTTTAAAGGAATACTGCGTGGTACCCATCCCATGGGTCCCAAATCTCCAGGTTCAAGGGTATCTTCCTACATCGAAAACATGCATCAGAAACCCAGAAGATGGTACACCGTGTGATCGGGAAAGGTTTCTAAAACGCTCCTCATTTCTCATCTCCTTGTGCTCGGGTTCGCCATTCCAGCCGCTTTACTAGCAATCTCCCTCCTTGGAGAATCAGCACCTTTAACCTCCTGTTCCGTACAGGTTGCAATTTGTCCTGAGGATGAACGAGAAGAGGGGGAACCAATGAGAGACTAGCTCTAGGTGTTGGGACAGGCACAGCTCACTCTATTTTCCCATCAGGAAGAAGAATTAACCACAGGCTCAGCCTGCGCCCGGAACCAGAATAGGGCCTGAAGCAATCCTGCGCTTTTGCGGCCAGCTCCCAAGAAAGCGAGTTGAAAAATGGAGCTCAGGGGCACTGCAATTCACAAACCTGCAGAGTTAAAAATGATAACTCTCAGCCACAAATATTTTGAGGGAAGGCAACGAAGAGGATTTGAAAGCAAGGCAGAATTGCAGGAAACAGATTTCAGGAGGTAGATTCGAATCGCCTTTAAAGCACAGGAAAAGCGGCGAAACCTCGACAATGATGCCCTTGGCCAAAAAGGGCGTATGCGTTTTTTCCTGAATATATTCAGGAAAAAACGCATACGCCCTTTTTGGCCAACCAAGCAACCTGGAAAGGCAAATCAGCGCTACAAAGAAGTCTCGCTTCCCATCGGTCAAAAGGGCCATGCTGAATAAAGTGTCAAAACCAGAAATGCAGGACAGGCCATGGAGAAACGGGAGCCTTGCTACGCTGATGGGCGGGATGTAAATTGCCAACAGCAACTCTCGAGAAGTGTAAGGTGTGTCCTGAAACATCTAAAAAACTGAGTTTAGAGAGCATAGGGCACTTCCACTCATGGGCGTATAAATTGGGAAAACTAAAAATCAGCAAGACACAGGCATCCCAAAGTTTAAGGCTGCTCTGTTGACAAGAACCTCCACTTCGTTACACCTTAAATATCCCAGGAAAGAGAAAAATGGATAAAGAAGTTGTGGTCCTTATGTACAATGGAATATCACTCAGCCATGAAATCAACGTCATAAGGCTAGTAGCAGCATGATGAGTGGATTTAGGTACGACGATTCTAAGTGAAATAAGTCACACAGAAAAAGACACTTATCAGAAGATATCACTTATAGAGGGAATGGAAAAACCGCTACACTTGAACTCAATTACAAAACAGAACAGAGTCACACGTTTAGAAAACACACTATGGCTGCTTAACGGGAAAGGAGAGGTGGGGTGATGCATAAAACAAGGGTTTCAAATTAGCTCAGATACCGTTCCATAAACCCAATATGTAATAGACAAGACCTACTCCTTGCTCAGTGAACTGGACTCAACACCCCCTATTCACCGCCCAAGAATATATCTGACTAGTAAGAATGTCAAAACCTATGTATTGATATCCCTCTGTAAGTGAGTCAAGTGGGTGTAAAGCGGCAGAAACACAGCAGTGAAAAGCAGCTAAACCCCATTATAAAAATCAAATACTTTAAAATACCCGTGAACAAAGACCGTGAAAGAGAGAGAAATTCTTACCAAATTCGTTCAGGGGCTGTGATGCCACCTGGATTGACCATATCTAGACCCACAGCTGATTGAGACATAAGGATGGACACTCTTGGGGCTGAGAGGTTTGGTGAGGTTGGGGGAGCAAACGCAGACCCTTTAAAGGAATACTGCGTGGTACCCATCCCATGGGTCCCAAAACTCCAGGTTCAAGGGTATCTTCCTATATCGAAAACATGCATCAGAAACCCAGAAGATGGTACACCGTGTGATCGGGAAAGTTTTCTAAAACGCTCCTCATTTCTCATCTCCTTGTGCTCGGGTTCGCCATTCCAGCCGCTTTACTAGCAATCTCCCTCATTGGAGAATCAACACCTTTAACCTCCTGTTCCGTACACGTTGCAATTTGTACTGAGGATGAACGGGAAGAGGGGGAACCAATGAGAGACTCGCTCTAGGTGTTGGGACAGGCACAGGCCACTCTATTTTCCGATCAGGAAGAAGAATTAACCACAGGCTCAGCCTGCCGCCCGGAACCAGAATAGGGCCTGAAGCAATCCTGCGCTTTTGCGGCCAGCTCCCAAGAAAGCGAGTTGAAAAATGGAGCTCAGGGGCATTGCAATTCACAAACCTGCAGAGTTATAAATGACAACTCTTGTCCACAAATATTTTGAGGGAAGGAAACGCAGAGGATTTGAAAGCAAGGCAGAATTGCAGGAAACAGATTTCAGGAGGTAGATTCGAATCGCCTTCAAAGCACAGGAAAAGAGGCAAAACCTCCACAATGATGCCCTTGGCCAAAAAGGGCGTATGCGTTTTTTCCTGAATATATTCAGGAAAAAACGCATACGCCCTTTTTGGCCAACCAAGCAACCTGGAAAGGCAAATCAGCGCTACAAAGAAGTCTCGCTTCCCATCGGTCAAAAGGGCCATGCTGACTAAAGTGTCAAAACCAGAAATGCAGGACAGGCCATGGAGAAACAGGAGCCTTGCTACGCTGAAGGGCGGGATGTAAATTGCCAACAGCCACTCTGGAGAAGTGTACGGTGTGTACTGAAACATCTAAAAAACTCAGCTTACAGAGCATAGGGCACTTCCACTCATGGGCGTATAAATTGGGAAAACTAAAAATCAGCAAGACACAGGCATCCCAAAGTTTAGGGCTGCTCTGTTGACAAGAACCTCCACTTCGTTACACCTTAAATATCCCAGGAAAGAGAAAAATGGATAAAGAAGTTGTGGTCCTCATGTACAATTGAATATCACTCAGCCATGAAATCAACCTCATAAGGCTAGTAGCAGCATGATGAGTGGATTTAGGTACGACGATTCTAAGTGAAATAAGTCACACATAAAAAGACACTTATCAGAAGATATCACTTATAGAGGGAATGTAAAAACCGCTACACTTGAACTGACTTACAAAACAGAACAGAGTCACACGTTTAGAAAACACACTATGGCTGCTTAACGGGAAAGGTGAGATGGGGTGATGCATAAAACAAGGGTTTCAAATTAGCTCAGATACCGTTCCATAAACCCAATATGTAATAGACAAGACCTACTCCTTGCTCAGTGAACTGGACTCAAGACCCCCTATTCACCGCCCAAGAATATATCTGACTAGTAAGAATCTTAAAACCTATGTATTGATATCTCTCTGTAAGTGAGTCTAGTGGGTGTAAAGCGGCATAAACACAGTAGTGAAAAGCAGCTAAGCCCCATTATAAAAATCAATTACTTTTAAAAACCCGTGAAACAAAGACCGTGAAAGAGAGAGAAATTCTTACCAAATTCGTTCAGGGGCTGTGATGCCACCTGGATTGACCATATCTAGACCCACAGCTGATTGAGACATAAGGGTGGACACTCTTGGGGCTGAGAGGTTTGGTGAGGTTGGGGGAGCAAACGCAGACCCTTTAAACGAATACTGCGTGGTACCCATCCCATGGGTCCCAAATCTCCAGGTTCAAGGGTATCTTCCTACATCGAAAACATGCATCAGAAACCCAGAAGATGGTACACCGTGTGATCGGAAAAGGTTTCTAAAACGCTCCTCATTTCTCATCTCCTAGTGCTCGGGTTCGCCATTCCAGCCGCTTTACTAGCAATCTCCCTCCTTGGAGAATCAGCACCTTTAACCTCCTGTTCCGTACAGGTTGCAATTTGTCCTGAGGATGAACGGGAAGAGGGGAACCAATGAGAGAATAGCTCTAGGTGTTGGGGCAGACACAGGCCACTCTATTTTCCCATCAGGAAGAAGAATTAACCACAGGCTCAGCCTGCGCCCGGAACCAGAATAGGGCCTGAAGCAATCCTGCGCTTTTGTGGCCAGCCTTCAAGAAAGCGAGTTCAAAAATGGAGCTCAGGGGCACTGCAATTCACAAACCTGCAGAGTTATAAATGATAACTCTCGGCCACAAATATTTTGAGGGAAGGCAACGAAGAGGATTTGAAAGCAAGGCAGAATTGCAGGAAACAGATTTCAGGAGGGAGATTCGAATCGCCTTTAAAGCACAGGAAAAGCGGCAAAACCTCGACAATGATGCCCTTGGCCAAAAAGGGCGTATGCGTTTTTTCCTGAATATATTCAGGAAAAAACGCATACGCCCTTTTTCGCCAACCAAGCAACCTGGAAAGGCAAATCAGCGCTACAAAGAAGTCTCGCTTCCCATTGGTCAAAAGGTCCATGCTGAATAAAGTGTCAAAACCAGATATGCAGGACAGGCCAAGGAGAAACGGGAGCCTTGCTACACTGATGGGCGGGATGTAAATTGCCAACAGCCACTCTGGAGAAGTGTACGGTGTGTCCTGAAACATCTAAAAAACTCAGGTTAGAGAGCATAGGGCACTTCCACTCATGGGCGTATAAATTGGGAAAACTAAAAATCAGCAAGACACAGGCACCCCAAAGTTTAGGGCTGCTCTGTTGACAAGAACCTCCACTTCGTTACACCTTAAATATCCCAGGAAAGAGAAAAATGGATAAAGAAGTTGTGGTCCTTATGTACAATGGAATATCACTCAGCCATGAAATCAAAGTCATAAGGCTAGTAGCAGCATGATGAGTGGATTTAGCTACGACGATTCTAAGTGAAATAAGTCACACAGAAAAAGACACTTATCATAAGATATCACTTATAGAGGGAATGGAAAAACCGCTACACTTGAACTGAATTACAAAACAGAATAGAGTCACACGTTTAGAAAACACACTATGGCTGCTTAACGGGAAAGGAGAGGTGGGGTGATGCATAAAACAAGGGTTTCAAATTAGCTCAGATACCGTTCGATAAACCCAATATGTAATAGACAAGACCTACTCCTTGCTCAGTGACCTGGACTCAACATCCCCTATTCACCGCCCAGGAATATATCTGACTAGTAAGAATGTTAAAACCTATGTATTGATATCTCTCTGTAAGTGAGTCAAGAGGGTGTAATGCGGCAGAAACACAGCAGTGAAAAGCAGCTAAACCCCATTATAAAAATCAATTACTTTTAAAATCACGTGAAACAAGGACAGTGAAAGAGAGAGAAATTCTTACCAAATTCGTTCAGGGGCTGTGATGCCACCTGGATTGACCATATCTAGACCCACAGCTGATTGAGACATAAGGGTGGACACTCAGGGGCTGAGTGGTTTGGTGAGGTTGGGGGAGCAAACGCAGACCCTTTAAAGGAATACTGCGTGGTACCCATCCCATGGGTCCCAAATCTCCAGGTTCAAGGGCATCTTCCTACATCGAAAACATGCATGAGAAACCCAGAAGATGGTACACCGTGTGATCGGGAAAGGTTTCCAAAACGCACCTCATTTCTCATCTCCTTGTGCTCGAATTCGCCATTCCAGCCGCTTTACTAGCAATCTCCCTCCTTGGAGAATCAACACCTTTAACCTCCTGTTCCGTACACGTTGCAATTTGTCCTGAGGATGAACGGGAAGAGGGGGAACCAATGAGATACTAGCTCTAGGTGTTGGGACAGGCACAGCTCACTCTATTTTCCCATCAGGAAGAAGAATTAACCACAGGCTCAGCCTGCGCCCGGAACCAGAATAGGGCCTGAAGCAATCCTGCGCTTTTGCGGCCAGCTCCCAAGAAAGCGAGTTGAAAAATGGAGCTCAGGGGCACTGCAATTCACAAACCTGCAGAGTTATAAATGATAACTCTCGTCAACAAATATATGGAGGGAAGGCAACGAAGAGGATTTGAAAGCAAGGCAGAATTGCAGGAAACAGATTTCAGGAGGTAGATTCGAATCGCCTTTAAAACACAGGAAAAGCGGCAAAACTTCGACAATGAGTCCCTTGGCCAAAAAGGGCGTATGCGTTTTTTCCTGAATATATTCAGGAAAAAACGCATACGCCCTTTTTGGCCAACCAAGCAACCTGAAAAGGCAAATCAGCGCTACAAAGAAGTCTCGCTTCCCATCGGTCAAAAGGGCCATGCTGAATAAAGTGTCAAAACCAGAAATAGAGGACAGGCCATGGAGAAACGGGAGCCTTGCTACGCTGATGGGCGGGATGTAAATTGCCAACAGCCACTCTGGAGAAGTGTACGGTGTGTCCTGAAACATCTAAAAAACTCAGCTTAGAGAGCTTAGGGCACTTCCACTCATGGGCGTATAAATTGGGAAAACTAAAAATCAGCAAGACACAGGCACCCCAAAGTTTAGGGATGCTCTGTTGACAAGAACCTCCACTTCGTTACACCTTAAATATCCCAGGAAAGAGAAAAATGGATAAAGAAGTTGTGGTCCTTATGTACAATGGAATATCACTCAGCCATGAAATCAACGTCATAAGGCTAGTAACAGCATGATGAGTGGATTTAGCTACGACGATTCTAAGTGAAATAAGTCACACAGAAAAAGACACTTATCATAAGATATCACTTATAGAGGGAATGGAAAAACCGCTACACTTGAACTGAATTACAAAACAGAATAGAGTCACACGTTTAGAAAACACACTATGGCTGCTTAACGGGAAAGGAGAGGTGGGGTGATGCATAAAACAAGGGTTTCAAATTAGCTCAGATACCGTTCCATAAACCCAATATGTAATAGACAAGACCTACTCCTTGCTCAGTGAACTGGACTCAACACCCCCTATTCGCCACCCAAGAATATATCTGACTAATAAGAATGTTAAAACCTATGTATTGATATCTCTGTGTAAGTGAGACATGTGGATGTAAAGCGGCAGAAACACAGCAGTGAAAAGCAGCTAAACCCCATTATAAAAATCAATTACTGGGCTTCCCTGGTTGCGCAGTGGTTGAGAATCTGCCTGCTAATGCAGGAAACACGGGTTCGAGCCCTGGTCTGGGAAGATCCCACATGCCGTGGAGCAACTAGGCCCGTGAGCCACAACTACTGAGCCTGCGCGTCTGGAGCCTGTGCTCCGCCACAAGAGAGGCCATAATAGTGAGAGGCCCGCGCACCGCGATGAAGAGTGGCCCCCACTTGCCACAACTGGAGAAAGCCCTAGCACAGAAACGAAGACCCAACATAGCAATCAATCAATCAATCAATCACTAAAAAAATCTTAAAAAAAAAATTTGCTTATATTTAAAAAAAAAACCAATTACTTTAAAAACCCCGTGAAACAAAGACAGTGAAAGAGAGAGAAATTCTTACAAAATTCGTTCAGGGGCTGTGATGCCACCTGGATTGACCATACCTAGACCCACAGGTGATTGAGACATAATGGTGGACACTCAGGGGCTGAGAGGTTTGGTGAGGTTGGGGGAGCAAACGCAGACCCTTTAAAGGAATACTGCGTGGTACCCATCCCATGGGTCCCAAATCTCCAGGTTCAAGGGCATCTTCCTACATCGAAAACATGCATGAGAAACCCAGAAGATGGTACACCGTGTGATCGGGAAACGTTTCTAAAACGCACCTCATTTCTCATCTCCTTGGGCTCGGGTTCGCCATTCCAGCCGCTTTACTAGCAATCTCCCTCCTTGGAGAATCAGCACCTTTAACCTCCTGTTCCGTACAGGTTGCAATTTGTCCTGAGGATGAACGGGAAGAGGGGAACCAATGAGAGACTAGCTCTAGGTGTTGGGACACGCACAGCTCACTCTATTTTCCCATCAGGAAGAAGAAGTAACCACAGGCTCAGCCTGCGCCCGGAACCAGAATAGGGCCTGAAGCAATCCTGCGCTTTTGCGGCCAGCCTTCAAGAAAGCGAGTTGAAAAATGGAGCTCAGGGGCACTGCAATTCACAAACCTGCAGAGTTATAAATGATAACTCTCGGCCACAAATATATCGAGGGAAGGCAATGAAGAGGATTCGAAAGCAAAGCAGAATTGCAGGAAACAGATTTCAGGAGGTAGATTCGAATCGCCTTCAAAGCACAGGAAAAATGGCAAAACCTCCACAATGATGCCCTTGGCCAAAAAGGGCGTATGCGTTTTTTCCTGAATATATTCAGGAAAAGACGCATACGTCCTTTTTGGCCAACCAAGCAACCTGGAAAGGCAAATCAGCGCTACAAAGAAGTCTCGCTTCCCATCGGTCAAAAGGGCCATGCTGAAAAAAGTGTCAAAACCAGAAATGCAGGACAGGCCAAGGAGAAACGGGAGCCTTGCTACGCTGATGGGCGGGATGTAAATTGCCAACAGCCACTCTGGAGAAGTGTACGGTGTGTCCTGAAACATCTAAAAAACTCAGTTTAGAGAGCATAGGGCACTTCCACTCATGGGCGTATAAATTGGGAAAACTAAAAATCAGCAAGACACAGGCACCCCAAAGTTTAGGGATGCTCTGTTGACAAGAACCTCCACTTCGTTACACCTTAAATATCCCAGGAAAGAGAAAAATGGATAAAGAAGTTGTGGTCCTTATGTACAATGGAATATCACTCAGCCATGAAATCAACGTCATAAGGCTAGTAACAGCATGATGAGTGGATTTAGGTACGACGATTCTAAGTGAAATAAGTCACACAGAAAAAGACACTTATCATAAGATATCACTTATAGAGGGAATGGAAAAACCGCTACACTTGAACTGAATTACAAAACAGAATAGAGTCACACGTTTAGAAAACACACTATGGCTGCTTAACGGGAAAGGAGAGTTGGGGTGATGCATAAAACAAGGGTTTCAAATTAGCTCAGATACCGTTCCATAAACCCAATATGTAATAGACAAGACCTACTCCTTGCTCAGTGAACTGGACTCAACACGCCCTATTCACCGCCCAAGAATATGTCTGACTAGTAAGAATGTTAAAACCTATGTATTGATATCTCTCTGTAAGTGAGTCAAGTGGGTGTAAAGCGGCAGAAACACAGCAGTGAAAAGCAGCTAAACCCCATTATAAAAATCAAATACTTTAAAATACCCGTGAACAAAGACCGTGAAAGAGAGAGAAATTCTTACCAAATTCGTTCAGGGGCTGTGATGCCACCTGGATTGACCATATCTACACCCACAGCTGATTGAGACATAAGGATGGACCCTCTTGGGGCTGAGAGGTGTGGTGAGGTTGGGGGAGCAAACGCAGACCCTTTAAAGGAATACTGCGTGGTACCCATCCCATGGGTCCCAAATCTCCAGGTTCAAGGGTATCTTCCTACATCGAAAACATGCATCAGAAACCCAGAAGATGGTACACCGTGTGATCGGGAAAGTTTTCTAAAACGTTGCTCATTTCTCATCTCCTTGTGCTCGGGTTCGCCATTCCAGCCGCTTTACTAGCAATCTCCCTCCTTGGAGAATCAGCACCTTTAACCTCCTGTTCCGTACAGGTTGCAATTTGTCCTGAGGATGAACGGGAAGAGGGGGAACCAATGAGAGACTAGCTCTAGGTGTTGGGACAGGCACAGCTCACTCTATTTTCCCATCAGGAAGAAGAATTAACCACAGGCTCAGCCTGCGCCCGGAACCAGAATAGGGCCTGAAGCAATCCTGCGCTTTTGCGGCCAGCTCCCAAGAAAGCGAGTTGAAAAATGGAGCTCAGGGGCACTACAATTCACAAACCTGCAGAGTTAAAAATGATAACTCTCAGCCACAAATATTTTGAGGGAAGGCAACGAAGAGGATTTGAAAGCAAGGCAGAATTGCAGGAAACAGATTTCAGGAGGTAGATTCGAATCGCCTTTAAAGCACAGGAAAAGCGGCGAAACCTCGACAATGATGCCCTTGGCCAAAAAGGGCGTATGCGTTTTTTCCTGAATATATTCAGGAAAAAACGCATACGCCCTTTTTGGCCAACCAAGCAACCTGGAAAGGCAAATCAGCGCTACAAAGAAGTCTCGCTTCCCATCGGTCAAAAGGGCCATGCTGAATAAAGTGTCAAAACCAGAAATGCAGGACAGGCCAAGGAGAAACGGGAGCCTTGCTACGCTGATGGGCGGGATGTAAATTGCCAACAGCCAGTCTGGAGAAGTGTACGGTGTGTCCTGAAACATCTAAAAAACTCAGTTTAGGGAGCATAGGGCACTTCCACTCATGGGCGTATAAATTGGGAAAACTAAAAATCAGCAAGACACAGGCACCCCAAAGTTTAGGGCTGCCCTGTTGACAAGAACCTCCACTTCGTTACACCTTAAACATCCCAGGAAAGAGAAAAATGGATAAAGAAGTTGTGGTCCTTATGTACAATGGAATATCACTCAGCCATGAAATCAACGTCATAAGGCTAGTAGCAGCATGATGAGTGGATTTAACTACGACGATTCTAAGTGAAATAAGTCACACAGAAAAAGACACTTATCAGAAGATATCACTTATAGAGGGAATGGACAAACCGCTACACTTGAACTGAATTACAAAACAGAATAGAGTCACACGTTTAGAAAACACAGTATGGCTGCTTAACGGGAAAGGAGAGGTGGGGTGATGCATAAAACAAGGGTTTCAAATTAGCTCAGATACCGTTCCATAAACCCAATATGTAATAGACAAGACCTACTCCTTGCTCAGTGAACTGGACTCAACACCCCCTATTCACCGCCCAAGAATATATCTGACTAGTAAGAATCTTAAAACCTATGTACTGATATCTCTCTGTAAGTGAGTCAAGTGGGTGTAAAGCGGCAGAAACACAGCAGTGAAAAGCAGCTAAACCCCATTATAAAAATCAAATACTTTAAAATACCCGTGAACAAAGACCGTGAAAGAGAGAGAAATTCTTACCAAATTCGTTCAGAGGCTGTGATGCCACCTGGATTGACCATATCTAGACCCACAGCTGATTGAGACATAAGGATGGACCCTCTTGGGGCTGAGAGGTGTGGTGAGGTTGGGGGAGCAAACGCAGACCCTTTAAAGGAATACTGCGTGGTACCCATCCCATGGGTCCCAAATCTCCAGGTTCAAGGGTATCTTCCTACATCGAAAACATGCATCAGAAACCCAGAAGATGGTACACCGTGTGATCGGGAAAGTTTTCTAAAACGTTGCTCATTTCTCATCTCCTTGTGCTCGGGTTCGCCATTCCAGCCGCTTTACTAGCAATCTCCCTCCTTGGAGAATCAGCACCTTTAACCTCCTGTTCCGTACAGGTTGCAATTTGTCCGGAGGATGAACGGGAAGAGGGGGAACCAATGAGAGACTAGCTCTAGGTGTTGGGACAGGCACAGCTCACTCTATTTTCCCATCAGGAAGAAGAATTAACCACAGGCTCAGCCTGCGCCCGGAACCAGAATAGGGCCTGAAGCAATCCTGCGCTTTTGCGGCCAGCTCCCAAGAAAGCGAGTTGAAAAATGGAGCTCAGGGGCACTGCAATTCACAAACCTGCAGAGTTAAAAATGATAACTCTCAGCCACAAATATTTTGAGGGAAGGCAACGAAGAGGATTTGAAAGCAAGGCAGAATTGCAGGAAACAGATTTCAGGAGGTAGATTCGAATCGCCTTTAAAGCACAGGAAAAGCGGCGAAACCTCGACAATGATGCCCTTGGCCAAAAAGGGCGTATGCGTTTTTTCCTGAATATATTCAGGAAAAAACGCATACGCCCTTTTTGGCCAACCAAGCAACCTGGAAAGGCAAATCAGCGCTACAAAGAAGTCTCGCTTCCCATCGGTCAAAAGGGCCATGCTGAATAAAGTGTCAAAACCAGAAATGCAGGACAGGCCAAGGAGAAACGGGAGCCTTGCTACGCTGATGGGCGGGATGTAAATTGCCAACAGCAAGTCTGGAGAAGTGTACGGTGTGTCCTGAAACATCTAAAAAACTCAGTTTAGGGAGCATAGGGCACTTCCACTCATGGGCGTATAAATTGGGAAAACTAAAAATCAGCAAGACACAGGCACCCCAAAGTTTAGGGCTGCCCTGTTGACAAGAACCTCCACTTCGTTACACCTTAAACATCCCAGGAAAGAGAAAAATGGATAAAGAAGTTGTGGTCCTTATGTACAATGGAATATCACTCAGCCATGAAATCAACGTCATAAGGCTAGTAGCAGCATGATGAGTGGATTTAACTACGACGATTCTAAGTGAAATAAGTCACACAGAAAAAGACACTTATCAGAAGATATCACTTATAGAGGGAATGGACAAACCGCTACACTTGAACTGAATTACAAAACAGAATAGAGTCACACGTTTAGAAAACACAGTATGGCTGCTTAACGGGAAAGGAGAGGTGGGGTGATGCATAAAACAAGGGTTTCAAATTAGCTCAGATACCGTTCCATAAACCCAATATGTAATAGACAAGACCTACTCCTTGCTCAGTGAACTGGACTCAACACCCCCTATTCACCGCCCAAGAATATATCTGACTAGTAAGAATCTTAAAACCTATGTATTGATATCTCTCTGTAAGTGAGTCAAGTGGGTGTAAAGCGGCAGAAACACAGCAGTGAAAAGCAGCTAAACCCCATTATAAAAATCAAATACTTTAAAATACCCGTGAACAAAGACCGTGAAAGAGAGAGAAATTCTTACCAAATTCGTTCAGGGGCTGTGATGCCACCTGGATTGACCATATCTAGACCCACAGCTGATTGAGACATAAGGATGGACCCTCTTGGGGCTGAGAGGTTTGGTGAGGTTGGGGGAGCAAACGCAGACCCTTTAAAGGAATACTGCGTGGTACCCATCCAATGGGTCCCAAATCTCCAGGTTCAAGGGTATCTTCCTACATCGAAAACATGCATCAGAAACCCAGAAGATGGTACACCGTGTGATCGGGAAAGGTTTCTAAAACGTTGCTCATTTCTCATCTCCTTGTGCTCGGGTTCGCCATTCCAGCCGCTTTACTAGCAATCTCCCTCCTTGGAGAATCAGCACCTTTAACCTCCTGTTCCGTACAGGTTGCAATTTGTCCTGAGGATGAACGGGAAGAGGGGGAACCAATGAGAGACTAGCTCTAGGTGTTGGGACAGGCACAGCTCACTCTATTTTCCCATCAGGAAGAAGAAATAACCACAGGCTCAGCCTGCGCCCGGAACCAGAATAGGGCCTGAAGCAATCCTGCGCTTTTGCGGCCAGCTCCCAAGAAAGCGAGTTGAAAAATGGAGCTCAGGGGCACTGCAATTCACAAACCTGCAGAGTTAAAAATGATAACTCTCGGCCACAAATATTTTGAGGGAAGGCAACGAAGAGGATTTGAAAGCAAGGCAGAATTGCAGGAAACAGATTTCAGGAGGTAGATTCGAATCGCCTTTAAAGCACAGGAAAAGCGGCGAAACCTCGACAATGATGCCCTTGGCCAAAAAGGGCGTATGCGTTTTTTCCTGAATATATTCAGGAAAAAACGCATACGCCCTTTTTGGCCAACCAAGCAACCTGGAAAGGCAAATCAGCGCTACAAAGAAGTCTCGCTTCCCATCGGTCAAAAGGGCCATGCTGAATAAAGTGTCAAAACCAGAAATGCAGGACAGGCCAAGGAGAAACGGGAGCCTTGCTACGCTGATGGGCGGGATGTAAATTGCCAACAGCAAGTCTGGAGAAGTGTACGGTGTGTCCTGAAACATCTAAAAAACTCAGTTTAGGGAGCATAGGGCACTTCCACTCATGGGCGTATAAATTGGGAAAACTAAAAATCAGCAAGACACAGGCACCCCAAAGTTTAGGGCTGCCCTGTTGACAAGAACCTCCACTTCGTTACACCTTAAACATCCCAGGAAAGAGAAAAATGGATAAAGAAGTTGTGGTCCTTATGTACAATGGAATATCACTCAGCCATGAAATCAACGTCATAAGGCTAGTAGCAGCATGATGAGTGGATTTAACTACGACGATTCTAAGTGAAATAAGTCACACAGAAAAAGACACTTATCAGAAGATATCACTTATAGAGGGAATGGACAAACCGCTACACTTGAACTGAATTACAAAACAGAATAGAGTCACACGTTTAGAAAACACAGTATGGCTGCTTAACGGGAAAGGAGAGGTGGGGTGATGCATAAAACAAGGGTTTCAAATTAGCTCAGATACCGTTCCATAAACCCAATATGTAATAGACAAGACCTACTCCTTGCTCAGTGAACTGGACTCAACACCCCCTATTCACCGCCCAAGAATATATCTGACTAGTAAGAATCTTAAAACCTATGTATTGATATCTCTCTGTAAGTGAGTCAAGTGGGTGTAAAGCGGCAGAAACACAGCAGTGAAAAGCAGCTAAACCCCATTATAAAAATCAAATACTTTAAAATACCCGTGAACAAAGACCGTGAAAGAGAGAGAAATTCTTACCAAATTCGTTCAGGGGCTGTGATGCCACCTGGATTGACCATATCTAGACCCACAGCTGATTGAGACATAAGGATGGACCCTCTTGGGGCTGAGAGGTTTGGTGAGGTTGGGGGAGCAAACGCAGACCCTTTAAAGGAATACTGCGTGGTACCCATCCAATGGGTCCCAAATCTCCAGGTTCAAGGGTATCTTCCTACATCGAAAACATGCATCAGAAACCCAGAAGATGGTACACCGTGTGATCGGGAAAGGTTTCTAAAACGCTCCTCATTTCTCATCTCCTTGTGCTCGGGTTCGCGATTCCAGCCGCTTTACTAGCAATCTCCCTCCTTGGAGAATCAGCACCTTTAACCTCCTGTTCCGTACAGGTTGCAATTTGTCCTGAGGATGAACGGGAAGAGGGGGAACCAATGAGAGACTAGCTCTAGGTGTTGGGACAGGCACAGCTCACTCTATTTTCCCAACAGGAAGAAGAATTAACCACAGGCTCAGCCTGCGCCCGGAACCAGAATAGGGCCTGAAGCAATCCTGCGCTTTTGCGGCCAGCTCCCAAGAAAGCGAGTTGAAAAATGGAGCTCAGGGGCACTGCAATTCACAAACCTGCAGAGTTAAAAATGATAACTCTCGGCCACAAATATTTTGAGGGAAGGCAACGAAGAGGATTTGAAAGCAAGGCAGAATTGCAGGAAACAGATTTCAGGAGGTAGATTCGAATCGCCTTTAAAGCACAGGAAAAGCGGCGAAACCTCGACAATGATGCCCTTGGCCAAAAAGGGCGTATGCGTTTTTTCCTGAATATATTCAGGAAAAAACGCATACGCCCTTTTTGGCCAACCAAGCAACCTGGAAAGGCAAATCAGCGCTACAAAGAAGTCTCGCTTCCCATCGGTCAAAAGGGCCATGCTGAATAAAGTGTCAAAACCAGAAATGCAGGACAGGCCATGGAGAAACGGGAGCCTTGCTACGCTGATGGGCGGGATGTAAATTGCCAACAGCAACTCTCGAGAAGTGTAAGGTGTGTCCTGAAACATCTAAAAAACTGAGTTTAGAGAGCATAGGGCACTTCCACTCATGGGCGTATAAATTGGGAAAACTAAAAATCAGCAAGACACAGGCACCCCAAAGTTTAGGGCTGCCCTGTTGACAAGAACCTCCACTTCGTTACACCTTAAACATCCCAGGAAAGAGAAAAATGGATAAAGAAGTTGTGGTCCTTATGTACAATGGAATATCACTCAGCCATGAAATCAACGTCATAAGGCTAGTAGCAGCATGATGAGTGGATTTAGCTACGACGATTCTAAGTGAAATAAGTCACACAGAAAAAGACACTTATCATAAGATATCACTTATAGAGGGAATGGAAAAACCGCTACACTTGAACTGAATTACAAAACAGAATAGAGTCACACGTTTAGAAAACACACTATGGCTGCTTAACGGGAAAGGAGAGTTGGGGTGATGCATAAAACAAGGGTTTCAAATTAGCTCAGATACCGTTCCATAAACCCAATATGTAATAGACAAGACCTACTCCTTGCTCAGTGAACTGGACTCAACACGCCCTATTCACCGCCCAAGAATATGTCTGACTAGTAAGAATGTTAAAACCTATGTATTGATATCTCTCTGTAAGTGAGTCAAGTGGGTGTAAAGCGGCAGAAACACAGCAGTGAAAAGCAGCTAAACCCCATTATAAAAATCAAATACTTTAAAATACCCGTGAACAAAGACCGTGAAAGAGAGAGAAATTCTTACCAAATTCGTTCAGGGGCTGTGATGCCACCTGGATTGACCATATCTACACCCACAGCTGATTGAGACATAAGGATGGACCCTCTTGGGGCTGAGAGGTGTGGTGAGGTTGGGGGAGCAAACGCAGACCCTTTAAAGGAATACTGCGTGGTACCCATCCCATGGGTCCCAAATCTCCAGGTTCAAGGGTATCTTCCTACATCGAAAACATGCATCAGAAACCCAGAAGAGGATTAACCAAGATGGCGGAGTAGAAGGACGTGCTCTCACTCCCTCTTGCGAGAGCACCAGAATCACAACTGGCTGCTGGACAATCATTGACAGGAAGACCCTGGACTTCACCAAGGAGGACACCCCACGTCCAAGGACAGAGGAGAAGCCACAGTGAGACGGTAGGAGGGGCGCAATCAGAGTAAAATCAAATCCCATAACTGCTGGGTGGGTGACTCACAGACTGGCGAACACTTATACCACAGAAGTCCACCCACTGGAGTGAAGGTTCTGAGCCCCACCTCAGGCTTCCCAACCTGGGGGTCCGGCAAAGGGAGGAGGAATTCCTAGAGAATCAGACTTTGAAGTCTAGTGGGAATTGATTGCAGGACTGTGACAGGACTGGGGGAAACAGAGACCCCACTCTTGGAGGGCACACACAAAGTAATGTGTGCATCGGGACCCAGGGGAAGGAGCAGTGACCCTGGGGGAGACTGAACCAGACGTACCTGCTGGTGTTGGGGGGTCTCCTGCAGAGGCGAGTGGTGGCTCTGTTTCACCGTGGGGATAAGGACACTGGCAGCAGAGGTCCTGGGAAGTTCTCCTTGGCGTGAGCCCTCCCAGAGTCTGCCATTAACCCCACCAAAGAGCACGGGTAGGCTCCAGTGTTGGGTTGCCTCAGGCAAAACAACCAACAGGGAGGGAACCCAGCCCCACCCATCAACAGTCAAGTGGATTAAGGTTTTACTGGGCTCTGATCGCCACAGCAACAGGGAGGGAACCCAGCCCCACCCATCAACAGTCAAGTGGATTAAGGTTTTACTGAGCTCTGACCGCCACAGCAACAGTCAGCTCTACCCACCACCAGAGCCTCCCATCAAGCCTCTTAGATAGCCTCAACCACCAGAGGGCAGACAACAGAAGCAAGAAAAACTACAATCCTGCAGCCTGTGGACCAAAACCCACAGTTACAGAAAGACAGAGAAGATGAAAAGGCAGAGGGCTATGTACCAGATGAAGGAACAAGAAAAAACCCCAGAAAAACAACTAAATGAAGTGGAGATAGGCAACCTTCCAGAAAAAGAATTCAGAATAATGATAGTGAAGATGATCCAGGACCTCGGAATAAGAATGGAGGCAAAGATTGAGAAGATGCAAGAAATGATTAACAAAGACCTAGAAGAATTAAAGAACAAACAAACAGAGATGACCAATACAATAACTGAAATGAAAACTACACTAGAAGGAATCAATAGCAGAATAACTGAGGCAGAAGAACGGATAAGTGACCTGGAAGACAGAATGGTGGAATTCACTGCTGCGGAACAGACTAAAGAAAAAAGAATAAAAAGAAATGAAGACAGCCTAAGAGACCTCTGGGACAACATTAAACGCAACAACATTCGCATTATAGGGGTCCCAGAAGGAGAAGAGAGAGAGAAAGGACCAGAGAAAATATTTGAAGAGATTATAGTCGAAAACTTCCCTAACATGGGAAAGGAAATAGCCACCCAAGTCCAGGAAGCGCAGAGAGTCCCATACAGAATAAACCCAAGGAGAAACACGCCGAGACACATAGTAATCAAAGTGGCAAAAATTAAAGACAAAGAAAAATTATTGAAAGCAGCAAGGGAAAAACGACAAATAACATACAAGGGAACCCCCATAAGGTTAACAGCTGATTTCTCAGCAGAAACTCTGCAAGCCAGAAGGGAGTGGCATGAAATACTTAAAGTGATGAAAGGGAAGAACCTACAACCAAGATTACTCTACCCAGCAAGGATCTCATTTAGATTTGATGGAGAAATCAAAAGCTTTACAGACAAGCAAAAGCTAAGAGAATTCAGCACCACCAAACCAGCTCTACAACAAATGCTAAAGGAACTTCTCTAAGTGGGAAACACAAGAGAAGAAAAGGACCTACAAAAACAAACCCAAAACAATTAAGAAAATGGTCATAGGAACATACATATCGATAATTACCTTAAACGTGAATGGATTAAATGCCCCAACCAAAAGACATAGACTGGCTGAATGGATACAAAAACAAGACCCATATATATGCTGTCTACAAGAGACCCACTTCAGACCTAGGGACACATACAGACTGAAAGTGAGGGGATGGAAAAAGATATTCCATGCAAATGGAAATCAAAAGAAAGCTGGAGTAGCTATACTCATATCAGATAAAATAGACTTTAAAATAAAGAATGTTACAAGAGACAAGGAAGGACACTACATAATGATCCAGGGATCAATCCAAGAAGAAGATATAACAATTATAAATATATATGCACCCAACATAGGAGCACCTCAATACATAAGGCAACTGCTAACAGCTATAAAAGAGGAAATCGACAGTAACACAATAATAGTGGGGGACTTTAACACCTCACTTACACCATTGGACAGATCATCCAAAATGAAAATAAATAAGGAAACACAAGCTTTAAATGACACAATAGACCAGATAGATTTAATTGATATATATAGGACATTCCATCCAAAAACGGCAGATTACACGTTCTTCTCAAGTGCACACGGAACATTCTCCAGGATAGATCACATCTTGGGTCACAAATCAAGCCTCAGTAAATTTAAGAAAATTGAAATCATATCAAGCATCTTTTCTGACCACAACGCTATGAGATTAGAAATGAATTACAGGGAAAAAAACGTAAAAAAGACAAACACATGGAGGCTAAACAATACGTTACTAAATAACCAAGAGATCACTGAAGAAATCAAACAGGAAATAAAAAAATACCTAGAGACAAATGACAATGAAAACACGACGACCCAAAACCTATGGGATGCAGCAAAAGCGGTTCTAAGAGGGAAGTTTATAGCTATACAAGCCTACCTAAAGAAACAAGAAAAATCTCAAGTAAACAATCTAACTTTACACCTAAAGAAACTAGAGAAAGAAGAACAAACAAAACCCAAAGTTAGCAGAAGGAAAGAAATCATAAAGATCAGAGCAGAAATAAATGAAATAGAAACAAAGAAAACAATAGCAAAGATCAATAAAACTAAAAGTTGGTTCTTTGAGAAGATAAACAAAATTGATAAGCCATTAGCCAGACTCATCAAGAAAAAGAGGGAGAGGACTCAAATCAATAAAATCAGAAATGAAAAAGGAGAAGTTACAACAGACACCGCAGAAATACAAAACATCCTAAGAGACTACTACAAGCAACTTTATGCCAATAAAATGGACAACCTGGAAGAAATGGACAAATTCTTAGAAAGGTATAACCTTCCAAGACTGAATCAGGAAGAAACAGAAAATATCAACAGACCAATCACAAGTAATGAAATTGAAACTGTGATTAAAAACCTTCCAACAAACAAAAGTCCAGGACCAGATGGCTTCACAGGTGAATTCTATCAAACATTTAGAGAAGAGCTAACACCCATCCTTCTCAAACTCTTCCAAAAAATTGCAGAGGAAGGAACTCTCCCAAACTCATTCTATGAGGCCACCATCACCCTGATACCAAAACCAGACAAAGACACTACAAAAAAAGAAAATTACAGACCAATATCACTGATGAATATAGATGCAAAAATCCTCAACAAAATACTAGCAAACAGAATCCAACAACACATTAAAAGGATCATACACCACGATCAAGTGGGATTTATCCCAGGGATGCAAGGATTCTTCAATATACGCAAATCAATCAATGTGATACACCATATTAACAAATTGAAGAAGAAAAACCATATGATCATCTCAATAGATGCAGAAAAAGCTTTTGACAAAATTCAACACCCATTTCTGATAAAAACTCTCCAGAAAGTGGGCATAGAGGGAACCTACCTCAACATAATAAAGGCCATATATGACAAACCCACAGCAAACATCATTCTCAATGGTGAAAAACTGAAAGCATTTCCTCTAAGATCAGGAACGAGACAAGGATGTCCACTCTCACCACTATTATTCAACATAGTTCTGGAAGTCCTAGCCACGGCAATCAGAGAAGAAAAAGAAATAAAAGGAATCCAAATTGGAAAAGAAGAAGTAAAACTGTCACTGTTTGCGGATGACATGATACTATACATAGAGAATCCTAAAACTGCCATCAGAAAACTGCTAGAGCTAATTAATGAATATGGTAAAGTTGCAGGTTACAAAATTAATGCACAGAAATCTCTTGCATTCCTATACACTAATGATGAAAAATCTGAAAGAGAAATTATGGAAACACTCCCATTTACCATTGCAACAAAAAGAATAAAATACCTAGGAATAAACCTACCTAGGGAGACAAAAGACCTGTATGCAGAAAACTATAAGACACTGATGAAAGAAATTAAAGATGATACCAACAGATGGAGAGATATACCATGTTCTTGGATTGGAAGAATCAACATTGTGAAAATGAGTATACTACCCAAAGCAATCTACAGATTCAATGCAATCCCTATCAAATTACCAATGGCATTTTTTACGGAGCTAGAACAAATCATCTTAAAATTTGTATGGAGACACAAAAGACCCCGAATAGCCAAAGCAGTCTTGAGGCAAAAAAATGGAGCTGGAGGAATCAGACTCCCTGACTTCAGACTATACTACAAAGCTACAGTAATCAAGACAATATGGTACTGGCACAAAAACAGAAACATAGATCAATGGAACAAGATCGAAAGCCCAGAGATTAACCCACGCACCTATGGTCAACTAATCTATGACAAAGGAGGCAAAGATATACAATGGAGAAAAGACAGTCTCTTCAATAAGTGGTGCTGGGAAAACTGGACAGCCACATGTAAAAGAATGAAATTAGAATACTCCCTAACACCATGCACAAAAATAAACTCAAAATGGATTAGAGACCTAAATATAAGACTGGACACTATAAAACTCTTAGAGGAAAACATAGGAAGAACACTCTTTGACATAAATCACAGCAAGATCTTTTTCGATCCACCTCCTAGAGTAATGGAAATAAAAACAAAAATAAACAAGTGGGACCTAATGAAACTTCAAAGCTTTTGCACAGCAAAGGAAACCATAAACAAGACGAAAAGACAACCCTCAGAATGGGAGAAAATATTTGCAAATGAATCAACGGACAAAGGATTAATCTCCAAAATATATAAACAGCTCATTCAGCTCAATATCAAAGAAACAAACACCCCAATCCAAAAATGGGCAGAAGACCTACATAGACATTTCTCCAAAGAAGACATACAGACGGCCACGAAGCACATGAAAAGATGCTCAACATCACTAATTATTAGAGAAATGCAAATCAAAACTACAATGAGGTATCACCTCACTCCTGTTAGAATGGGCATCATCAGAAAATCTACAAACAACAAATGCTGGAGAGGGTGTGGAGAAAAGGGAACCCTCTTGCACTGTTGGTGGGAATGTAAATTGATACAGCCACTATGGAGAACAATATGGAGGTTCCTTAAAAAACTAAAAATAGAATTACCATATGACCCAGCAATCCCACTACTGGGCATATACCCAGAGAAAACCGTAATTCAAAAAGACACGTGCACCCGAATGTTCATTGCAGCACTATTTACAATAGCCAGGTCATGGAAGCAACCTAAATGCCCATCAACAGACGAATGGATAAAGAAGTTGTGGTACATATATACGATGGAATATTATTCAGCCATAAAAAGGAACGAAATTGAGTCATTTGTTGAGAAGTGGATGGATCTAGAGACTGTCATACAGAGTGAAGTAAGTCAGAAAGAGAAAAACAAATATCGTATGTTAATGCATGTATGTGGAACGTAGAAAAATGGTACAGATGAGCCAGTTTGCAGGGCAGAAGTTGAGACACAGATGTAGAGAATGGACATATGGACACCAAGGGGGGAAAACTGCGATGAGGTGGGGATGGTGATGTGCTGAATTGGGCGATTGGGATTGACATGTATACACTGATGTGTATAAAACTGATGCCTAATAAGAACCTGCAGTATAAAAAAACAAACAAAACAACTAATACTAAACTTTCATTGGGTTATTTGTATGGAAATATGTTAATATAAATGTTTCAGACATTACATGAAATTTCTAAAAATCTTATATTTGCATTTGTATGGAAATATGTATGGAAATATGTTAATATAAATGTTTCAGACATTACATGAAATTTCTAAAAATCTTATATTTGTATTTGTATGGAAATATGTATGGAAATATGTTAATATAAATGTTTCAGACATTACATGAAATTTCTAAAAATCTTGTATTTGTATGGAAATATGTATGGAAATATGTTAATATAAATGTTTCAGACATTACATGAAATTTCTAAAAATCTTATATTTGTATTTGTATGGAAATATGTATGGAAATATGTTAATATAAATGTTTCAGACATTACATGAAATTTCTAAAAATCTTATATTTGTATTTGTATGGAAATATGTATGGAAATATGTTAATATAAATGTTTCAGACATTACAGGAAACGTCTAAAAATCTTATATGTTCTGGTATAATGTTATAAGTAATAATCCTAGTTATTACTTTAAAATGTATATCTCAGAAATAACTAATTTTCTTGTCAACTGCATTATTATGAACTTTCATCAAATCTTTAACCATGGTCATTTTTAAGTCTTTTGTCATTTACAGACAGTTCTGGGTGTACTCTGATGATTTTGCAAATATGTTCCTATAAAAGAGTTTCATCTTCAAGAAATTCATGGAAAAGACTCTGACAAGTACAGGTTTCTGGTAACTGACTGTACTGCTGAACTGAATGAATAAGCATTTTCAGAACTCTAATGAAAAACTGATGAACTCATAAAAGTGCTAACAAAAGATCAAGATGAAAAAAAAGAAATTAATTACATGGGACTGAGTGAACTGATGAGGATGAGTATAATTTTTGTGACTTTCTGTCTGAATTAAAAAAAAAAAATCCCACAAGGACTCAGAGGCAAAGAATATACAAATCAATTTTCACTGCAAAGTAAAGGAGCTGTTACAGTGGAGGATTACTGGACTGAATGTCAATATTATGACATAGTATAAGTGTGTTTCATGTTTGGTAATTGCAATCATTGTTGCTTTTGTTGTGGTCATCCATGTACAATGCTTGGTGTCAGTCTATCTCTTGTAAAAATAAAATACAGTGTGTGTGTGTGGAACAAAAAAAAAAAAAAAAAAAAAAAAGAAACCCAGAAGATGGTACACCGTGTGATCGGGAAAGTTTTCTAAAACGTTGCTCATTTCTCATCTCCTTGTGCTCGGGTTCGCCATTCCAGCCGCTTTACTAGCAATCTCCCTCCTTGGAGAATCAGCACCTTTAACCTCCTGTTCCGTACAGGTTGCAATTTGTCCTGAGGATGAACGGGAAGAGGGGGAACCAATGAGAGACTAGCTCTAGGTGTTGGGACAGGCACAGCTCACTCTATTTTCCCATCAGGAAGAAGAATTAACCACAGGCTCAGCCTGCGCCCGGAACCAGAATAGGGCCTGAAGCAATCCTGCGCTTTTGCGGCCAGCTCCCAAGAAAGCGAGTTGAAAAATGGAGCTCAGGGGCACTACAATTCACAAACCTGCAGAGTTAAAAATGATAACTCTCAGCCACAAATATTTTGAGGGAAGGCAACGAAGAGGATTTGAAAGCAAGGCAGAATTGCAGGAAACAGATTTCAGGAGGTAGATTCGAATCGCCTTTAAAGCACAGGAAAAGCGGCGAAACCTCGACAATGATGCCCTTGGCCAAAAAGGGCGTATGCGTTTTTTCCTGAATATATTCAGGAAAAAACGCATACGCCCTTTTTGGCCAACCAAGCAACCTGGAAAGGCAAATCAGCGCTACAAAGAAGTCTCGCTTCCCATCGGTCAAAAGGGCCATGCTGAATAAAGTGTCAAAACCAGAAATGCAGGACAGGCCAAGGAGAAACGGGAGCCTTGCTACGCTGATGGGCGGGATGTAAATTGCCAACAGCCAGTCTGGAGAAGTGTACGGTGTGTCCTGAAACATCTAAAAAACTCAGTTTAGGGAGCATAGGGCACTTCCACTCATGGGCGTATAAATTGGGAAAACTAAAAATCAGCAAGACACAGGCACCCCAAAGTTTAGGGCTGCCCTGTTGACAAGAACCTCCACTTCGTTACACCTAAAACATCCCAGGAAAGAGAAAAATGGATAAAGAAGTTGTGGTCCTTATGTACAATGGAATATCACTCAGCCATGAAATCAACGTCATAAGGCTAGTAGCAGCATGATGAGTGGATTTAACTACGACGATTCTAAGTGAAATAAGTCACACAGAAAAAGACACTTATCAGAAGATATCACTTATAGAGGGAATGGACAAACCGCTACACTTGAACTGAATTACAAAACAGAATAGAGTCACACGTTTAGAAAACACAGTATGGCTGCTTAACGGGAAAGGAGAGGTGGGGTGATGCATAAAACAAGGGTTTCAAATTAGCTCAGATACCGTTCCATAAACCCAATATGTAATAGACAAGACCTACTCCTTGCTCAGTGAACTGGACTCAACACCCCCTATTCACCGCCCAAGAATATATCTGACTAGTAAGAATCTTAAAACCTATGTATTGATATCTCTCTGTAAGTGAGTCAAGTGGGTGTAAAGCGGCAGAAACACAGCAGTGAAAAGCAGCTAAACCCCATTATAAAAATCAAATACTTTAAAATACCCGTGAACAAAGACCGTGAAAGAGAGAGAAATTCTTACCAAATTCGTTCAGAGGCTGTGATGCCACCTGGATTGACCATATCTAGACCCACAGCTGATTGAGACATAAGGATGGACCCTCTTGGGGCTGAGAGGTGTGGTGAGGTTGGGGGAGCAAACGCAGACCCTTTAAAGGAATACTGCGTGGTACCCATCCCATGGGTCCCAAATCTCCAGGTTCAAGGGTATCTTCCTACATCGAAAACATGCATCAGAAACCCAGAAGATGGTACACCGTGTGATCGGGAAAGTTTTCTAAAACGTTGCTCATTTCTCATTTCCTTGTGCTCGGGTTCGCCATTCCAGCCGCTTTACTAGCAATCTCCCTCCTTGGAGAATCAGCACCTTTAACCTCCTGTTCCGTACAGGTTGCAATTTGTCCGGAGGATGAACGGGAAGAGGGGGAACCAATGAGAGACTAGCTCTAGGTGTTGGGACAGGCACAGCTCACTCTATTTTCCCATCAGGAAGAAGAATTAACCACAGGCTCAGCCTGCGCCCGGAACCAGAATAGGGCCTGAAGCAATCCTGCGCTTTTGCGGCCAGCTCCCAAGAAAGCGAGTTGAAAAATGGAGCTCAGGGGCACTGCAATTCACAAACCTGCAGAGTTAAAAATGATAACTCTCAGCCACAAATATTTTGAGGGAAGGCAACGAAGAGGATTTGAAAGCAAGGCAGAATTGCAGGAAACAGATTTCAGGAGGTAGATTCGAATCGCCTTTAAAGCACAGGAAAAGCGGCGAAACCTCGACAATGATGCCCTTGGCCAAAAAGGGCGTATGCGTTTTTTCCTGAATATATTCAGGAAAAAACGCATACGCCCTTTTTGGCCAACCAAGCAACCTGGAAAGGCAAATCAGCGCTACAAAGAAGTCTCGCTTCCCATCGGTCAAAAGGGCCATGCTGAATAAAGTGTCAAAACCAGAAATGCAGGACAGGCCAAGGAGAAACGGGAGCCTTGCTACGCTGATGGGCGGGATGTAAATTGCCAACAGCAAGTCTGGAGAAGTGTACGGTGTGTCCTGAAACATCTAAAAAACTCAGTTTAGGGAGCATAGGGCACTTCCACTCATGGGCGTATAAATTGGGAAAACTAAAAATCAGCAAGACACAGGCACCCCAAAGTTTAGGGCTGCCCTGTTGACAAGAACCTCCACTTCGTTACACCTTAAACATCCCAGGAAAGAGAAAAATGGATAAAGAAGTTGTGGTCCTTATGTACAATGGAATATCACTCAGCCATGAAATCAACGTCATAAGGCTAGTAGCAGCATGATGAGTGGATTTAACTACGACGATTCTAAGTGAAATAAGTCACACAGAAAAAGACACTTATCAGAAGATATCACTTATAGAGGGAATGGACAAACCGCTACACTTGAACTGAATTACAAAACAGAATAGAGTCACACGTTTAGAAAACACAGTATGGCTGCTTAACGGGAAAGGAGAGGTGGGGTGATGCATAAAACAAGGGTTTCAAATTAGCTCAGATACCGTTCCATAAACCCAATATGTAATAGACAAGACCTACTCCTTGCTCAGTGAACTGGACTCAACACCCCCTATTCACCGCCCAAGAATATATCTGACTAGTAAGAATCTTAAAACCTATGTATTGATATCTCTCTGTAAGTGAGTCAAGTGGGTGTAAAGCGGCAGAAACACAGCAGTGAAAAGCAGCTAAACCCCATTATAAAAATCAAATACTTTAAAATACCCGTGAACAAAGACCGTGAAAGAGAGAGAAATTCTTACCAAATTCGTTCAGGGGCTGTGATGCCACCTGGATTGACCATATCTAGACCCACAGCTGATTGAGACATAAGGATGGACCCTCTTGGGGCTGAGAGGTTTGGTGAGGTTGGGGGAGCAAACGCAGACCCTTTAAAGGAATACTGCGTGGTACCCATCCAATGGGTCCCAAATCTCCAGGTTCAAGGGTATCTTCCTACATCGAAAACATGCATCAGAAACCCAGAAGATGGTACACCGTGTGATCGGGAAAGGTTTCTAAAACGTTGCTCATTTCTCATCTCCTTGTGCTCGGGTTCGCCATTCCAGCCGCTTTACTAGCAATCTCCCTCCTTGGAGAATCAGCACCTTTAACCTCCTGTTCCGTACAGGTTGCAATTTGTCCTGAGGATGAACGGGAAGAGGGGGAACCAATGAGAGACTAGCTCTAGGTGTTGGGACAGGCACAGCTCACTCTATTTTCCCATCAGGAAGAAGAATTAACCACAGGCTCAGCCTGCGCCCGGAACCAGAATAGGGCCTGAAGCAATCCTGCGCTTTTGCGGCCAGCTCCCAAGAAAGCGAGTTGAAAAATGGAGCTCAGGGGCACTGCAATTCACAAACCTGCAGAGTTAAAAATGATAACTCTCGGCCACAAATATTTTGAGGGAAGGCAACGAAGAGGATTTGAAAGCAAGGCAGAATTGCAGGAAACAGATTTCAGGAGGTAGATTCGAATCGCCTTTAAAGCACAGGAAAAGCGGCGAAACCTCGACAATGATGCCCTTGGCCAAAAAGGGCGTATGCGTTTTTTCCTGAATATATTCAGGAAAAAACGCATACGCCCTTTTTGGCCAACCAAGCAACCTGGAAAGGCAAATCAGCGCTACAAAGAAGTCTCGCTTCCCATCGGTCAAAAGGGCCATGCTGAATAAAGTGTCAAAACCAGAAATGCAGGACAGGCCAAGGAGAAACGGGAGCCTTGCTACGCTGATGGGCGGGATGTAAATTGCCAACAGCAAGTCTGGAGAAGTGTACGGTGTGTCCTGAAACATCTAAAAAACTCAGTTTAGGGAGCATAGGGCACTTCCACTCATGGGCGTATAAATTGGGAAAACTAAAAATCAGCAAGACACAGGCACCCCAAAGTTTAGGGCTGCCCTGTTGACAAGAACCTCCACTTCGTTACACCTTAAACATCCCAGGAAAGAGAAAAATGGATAAAGAAGTTGTGGTCCTTATGTACAATGGAATATCACTCAGCCATGAAATCAACGTCATAAGGCTAGTAGCAGCATGATGAGTGGATTTAACTACGACGATTCTAAGTGAAATAAGTCACACAGAAAAAGACACTTATCAGAAGATATCACTTATAGAGGGAATGGACAAACCGCTACACTTGAACTGAATTACAAAACAGAATAGAGTCACACGTTTAGAAAACACAGTATGGCTGCTTAACGGGAAAGGAGAGGTGGGGTGATGCATAAAACAAGGGTTTCAAATTAGCTCAGATACCGTTCCATAAACCCAATATGTAATAGACAAGACCTACTCCTTGCTCAGTGAACTGGACTCAACACCCCCTATTCACCGCCCAAGAATATATCTGACTAGTAAGAATCTTAAAACCTATGTATTGATATCTCTCTGTAAGTGAGTCAAGTGGGTGTAAAGCGGCAGAAACACAGCAGTGAAAAGCAGCTAAACCCCATTATAAAAATCAAATACTTTAAAATACCCGTGAACAAAGACCGTGAAAGAGAGAGAAATTCTTACCAAATTCGTTCAGGGGCTGTGATGCCACCTGGATTGACCATATCTAGACCCACAGCTGATTGAGACATAAGGATGGACCCTCTTGGGGCTGAGAGGTTTGGTGAGGTTGGGGGAGCAAACGCAGACCCTTTAAAGGAATACTGCGTGGTACCCATCCAATGGGTCCCAAATCTCCAGGTTCAAGGGTATCTTCCTACATCGAAAACATGCATCAGAAACCCAGAAGATGGTACACCGTGTGATCGGGAAAGGTTTCTAAAACGCTCCTCATTTCTCATCTCCTTGGGCTCGGGTTCGCCATTCCAGCCGCTTTACTAGCAATCTCCCTCCTTGGAGAATCAGCACCTTTAACCTCCTGTTCCGTACAGGTTGCAATTTGTCCTGAGGATGAACGGGAAGAGGGGGAACCAATGAGAGACTAGCTCTAGGTGTTGGGACAGGCACAGCTCACTCTATTTTCCCAACAGGAAGAAGAATTAACCACAGGCTCAGCCTGCGCCCGGAACCAGAATAGGGCCTGAAGCAATCCTGCGCTTTTGCGGCCAGCTCCCAAGAAAGCGAGTTGAAAAATGGAGCTCAGGGGCACTGCAATTCACAAACCTGCAGAGTTAAAAATGATAACTCTCGGCCACAAATATTTTGAGGGAAGGCAACGAAGAGGATTTGAAAGCAAGGCAGAATTGCAGGAAACAGATTTCAGGAGGTAGATTCGAATCGCCTTTAAAGCACAGGAAAAGCGGCGAAACCTCGACAATGATGCCCTTGGCCAAAAAGGGCGTATGCGTTTTTTCCTGAATATATTCAGGAAAAAACGCATACGCCCTTTTTGGCCAACCAAGCAACCTGGAAAGGCAAATCAGCGCTACAAAGAAGTCTCGCTTCCCATCGGTCAAAAGGGCCATGCTGAATAAAGTGTCAAAACCAGAAATGCAGGACAGGCCATGGAGAAACGGGAGCCTTGCTACGCTGATGGGCGGGATGTAAATTGCCAACAGCAACTCTCGAGAAGTGTAAGGTGTGTCCTGAAACATCTAAAAAACTGAGTTTAGAGAGCATAGGGCACTTCCACTCATGGGCGTATAAATTGGGAAAACTAAAAATCAGCAAGACACAGGCACCCCAAAGTTTAGGGCTGCTCTGTTGACAAGAACCTCCACTTCGTTACACCTTAAATATCCCAGGAAAGGGAAAAATGGATAAAGAAGTTGTGGTCCTTATGTACAATGGAATATCACTCAGCCATGAAATCAACGTCATAAGGCTAGTAGCAGCATGATGAGTGGATTTAGCTACGACGATTCTAAGTGAAATAAGTCACACAGAAAAAGACACTTATCATAAGATATCACTTATAGAGGGAATGGAAAAACCGCTACACTTGAACTGAATTACAAAACAGAATAGAGTCACACGTTTAGAAAACACACTATGGCTGCTTAACGGGAAAGGAGAGTTGGGGTGATGCATAAAACAAGGGTTTCAAATTAGCTCAGATACCGTTCCATAAACCCAATATGTAATAGACAAGACCTACTCCTTGCTCAGTGAACTGGACTCAACACGCCCTATTCACCGCCCAAGAATATGTCTGACTAGTAAGAATGTTAAAACCTATGTATTGATATCTCTCTGTAAGTGAGTCAAGTGGGTGTAAAGCGGCAGAAACACAGCAGTGAAAAGCAGCTAAACCCCATTATAAAAATCAAATACTTTAAAATACCCGTGAACAAAGACCGTGAAAGAGAGAGAAATTCTTACCAAATTCGTTCAGGGGCTGTGATGCCACCTGGATTGACCATATCTAGACCCACAGCTGATTGAGACATAAGGATGGACCCTCTTGGGGCTGAGAGGTGTGGTGAGGTTGGGGGAGCAAACGCAGACCCTTTAAAGGAATACTGCGTGGTACCCATCCCATGGGTCCCAAATCTCCAGGTTCAAGGGTATCTTCCTACATCGAAAACATGCATCAGAAACCCAGAAGATGGTACACCGTGTGATCGGGAAAGTTTTCTAAAACGTTGCTCATTTCTCATCTCCTTGTGCTCGGGTTCGCCATTCCAGCCGCTTTACTAGCAATCTCCCTCCTTGGAGAATCAGCACCTTTAACCTCCTGTTCCGTACAGGTTGCAATTTGTCCTGAGGATGAACGGGAAGAGGGGGAACCAATGAGAGACTAGCTCTAGGTGTTGGGACAGGCACAGCTCACTCTATTTTCCCATCAGGAAGAAGAATTAACCACAGGCTCAGCCTGCGCCCGGAACCAGAATAGGGCCTGAAGCAATCCTGCGCTTTTGCGGCCAGCTCCCAAGAAAGCGAGTTGAAAAATGGAGCTCAGGGGCACTACAATTCACAAACCTGCAGAGTTAAAAATGATAACTCTCAGCCACAAATATTTTGAGGGAAGGCAACGAAGAGGATTTGAAAGCAAGGCAGAATTGCAGGAAACAGATTTCAGGAGGTAGATTCGAATCGCCTTTAAAGCACAGGAAAAGCGGCGAAACCTCGACAATGATGCCCTTGGCCAAAAAGGGCGTATGCGTTTTTTCCTGAATATATTCAGGAAAAAACGCATACGCCCTTTTTGGCCAACCAAGCAACCTGGAAAGGCAAATCAGCGCTACAAAGAAGTCTCGCTTCCCATCGGTCAAAAGGGCCATGCTGAATAAAGTGTCAAAACCAGAAATGCAGGACAGGCCAAGGAGAAACGGGAGCCTTGCTACGCTGATGGGCGGGATGTAAATTGCCAACAGCCAGTCTGGAGAAGTGTACGGTGTGTCCTGAAACATCTAAAAAACTCAGTTTAGGGAGCATAGGGCACTTCCACTCATGGGCGTATAAATTGGGAAAACTAAAAATCAGCAAGACACAGGCACCCCAAAGTTTAGGGCTGCCCTGTTGACAAGAACCTCCACTTCGTTACACCTAAAACATCCCAGGAAAGAGAAAAATGGATAAAGAAGTTGTGGTCCTTATGTACAATGGAATATCACTCAGCCATGAAATCAACGTCATAAGGCTAGTAGCAGCATGATGAGTGGATTTAACTACGACGATTCTAAGTGAAATAAGTCACACAGAAAAAGACACTTATCAGAAGATATCACTTATAGAGGGAATGGACAAACCGCTACACTTGAACTGAATTACAAAACAGAATAGAGTCACACGTTTAGAAAACACAGTATGGCTGCTTAACGGGAAAGGAGAGGTGGGGTGATGCATAAAACAAGGGTTTCAAATTAGCTCAGATACCGTTCCATAAACCCAATATGTAATAGACAAGACCTACTCCTTGCTCAGTGAACTGGACTCAACACCACCTATTCACCGCCCAAGAATATATCTGACTAGTAAGAATCTTAAAACCTATGTATTGATATCTCTCTGTAAGTGAGTCAAGTGGGTGTAAAGCGGCAGAAACACAGCAGTGAAAAGCAGCTAAACCCCATTATAAAAATCAAATACTTTAAAATACCCGTGAACAAAGACCGTGAAAGAGAGAGAAATTCTTACCAAATTCGTTCAGAGGCTGTGATGCCACCTGGATTGACCATATCTAGACCCACAGCTGATTGAGACATAAGGATGGACCCTCTTGGGGCTGAGAGGTGTGGTGAGGTTGGGGGAGCAAACGCAGACCCTTTAAAGGAATACTGCGTGGTACCCATCCCATGGGTCCCAAATCTCCAGGTTCAAGGGTATCTTCCTACATCGAAAACATGCATCAGAAACCCAGAAGATGGTACACCGTGTGATCGGGAAAGTTTTCTAAAACGTTGCTCATTTCTCATTTCCTTGTGCTCGGGTTCGCCATTCCAGCCGCTTTACTAGCAATCTCCCTCCTTGGAGAATCAGCACCTTTAACCTCCTGTTCCGTACAGGTTGCAATTTGTCCTGAGGATGAACGGGAAGAGGGGGAACCAATGAGAGACTAGCTCTAGGTGTTGGGACAGGCACAGCTCACTCTATTTTCCCATCAGGAAGAAGAATTAACCACAGGCTCAGCCTGCGCCCGGAACCAGAATAGGGCCTGAAGCAATCCTGCGCTTTTGCGGCCAGCTCCCAAGAAAGCGAGTTGAAAAATGGAGCTCAGGGGCACTGCAATTCACAAACCTGCAGAGTTAAAAATGATAACTCTCAGCCACAAATATTTTGAGGGAAGGCAACGAAGAGGATTTGAAAGCAAGGCAGAATTGCAGGAAACAGATTTCAGGAGGTAGATTCGAATCGCCTTTAAAGCACAGGAAAAGCGGCGAAACCTCGACAATGATGCCCTTGGCCAAAAAGGGCGTATGCGTTTTTTCCTGAATATATTCAGGAAAAAACGCATACGCCCTTTTTGGCCAACCAAGCAACCTGGAAAGGCAAATCAGCGCTACAAAGAAGTCTCGCTTCCCATCGGTCAAAAGGGCCATGCTGAATAAAGTGTCAAAACCAGAAATGCAGGACAGGCCAAGGAGAAACGGGAGCCTTGCTACGCTGATGGGCGGGATGTAAATTGCCAACAGCAAGTCTGGAGAAGTGTACGGTGTGTCCTGAAACATCTAAAAAACTCAGTTTAGGGAGCATAGGGCACTTCCACTCATGGGCGTATAAATTGGGAAAACTAAAAATCAGCAAGACACAGGCACCCCAAAGTTTAGGGCTGCCCTGTTGACAAGAACCTCCACTTCGTTACACCTAAAACATCCCAGGAAAGAGAAAAATGGATAAAGAAGTTGTGGTCCTTATGTACAATGGAATATCACTCAGCCATGAAATCAACGTCATAAGGCTAGTAGCAGCATGATGAGTGGATTTAACTACGACGATTCTAAGTGAAATAAGTCACACAGAAAAAGACACTTATCAGAAGATATCACTTATAGAGGGAATGGACAAACCGCTACACTTGAACTGAATTACAAAACAGAATAGAGTCACACGTTTAGAAAACACAGTATGGCTGCTTAACGGGAAAGGAGAGGTGGGGTGATGCATAAAACAAGGGTTTCAAATTAGCTCAGATACCGTTCCATAAACCCAATATGTAATAGACAAGACCTACTCCTTGCTCAGTGAACTGGACTCAACACCCCCTATTCACCGCCCAAGAATATATCTGACTAGTAAGAATCTTAAAACCTATGTATTGATATCTCTCTGTAAGTGAGTCAAGTGGGTGTAAAGCGGCAGAAACACAGCAGTGAAAAGCAGCTAAACCCCATTATAAAAATCAAATACTTTAAAATACCCGTGAACAAAGACCGTGAAAGAGAGAGAAATTCTTACCAAATTCGTTCAGGGGCTGTGATGCCACCTGGATTGACCATATCTAGACCCACAGCTGATTGAGACATAAGGATGGACCCTCTTGGGGCTGAGAGGTTTGGTGAGGTTGGGGGAGCAAACGCAGACCCTTTAAAGGAATACTGCGTGGTACCCATCCAATGGGTCCCAAATCTCCAGGTTCAAGGGTATCTTCCTACATCGAAAACATGCATCAGAAACCCAGAAGATGGTACACCGTGTGATCGGGAAAGGTTTCTAAAACGTTGCTCATTTCTCATCTCCTTGTGCTCGGGTTCGCCATTCCAGCCGCTTTACTAGCAATCTCCCTCCTTGGAGAATCAGCACCTTTAACCTCCTGTTCCGTACAGGTTGCAATTTGTCCTGAGGATGAACGGGAAGAGGGGGAACCAATGAGAGACTAGCTCTAGGTGTTGGGACAGGCATAGCTCACTCTATTTTCCCATCAGGAAGAAGAATTAACCACAGGCTCAGCCTGCGCCCGGAACCAGAATAGGGCCTGAAGCAATCCTGCGCTTTTGCGGCCAGCTCCCAAGAAAGCGAGTTGAAAAATGGAGCTCAGGGGCACTGCAATTCACAAACCTGCAGAGTTAAAAATGATAACTCTCAGCCACAAATATTTTGAGGGAAGGCAACGAAGAGGATTTGAAAGCAAGGCAGAATTGCAGGAAACAGATTTCAGGAGGTAGATTCGAATCGCCTTTAAAGCACAGGAAAAGCGGCGAAACCTCGACAATGATGCCCTTGGCCAAAAAGGGCGTATGCGTTTTTTCCTGAATATATTCAGGAAAAAACGCATACGCCCTTTTTGGCCAACCAAGCAACCTGGAAAGGCAAATCAGCGCTACAAAGAAGTCTCGCTTCCCATCGGTCAAAAGGGCCATGCTGAATAAAGTGTCAAAACCAGAAATGCAGGACAGGCCAAGGAGAAACGGGAGCCTTGCTACGCTGATGGGCGGGATGGAAATTGGCAACAGCCACTCTGGAGAAGTGTACGGTGTGTCCTGAAACATCTAAAAAACTCAGTTTAGAGAGCATAGGGCACTTCCACTCATGGGCGTATAAATTGGGAAAACTAAAAATCAGCAAGACACAGGCACCCCAAAGTTTAGGGCTGCCCTGTTGACAAGAACCTCCACTTCGTTACACCTTAAACATCCCAGGAAAGAGAAAAATGGATAAAGAAGTTGTGGTCCTTATGTACAATGGAATATCACTCAGCCATGAAATCAACGTCATAAGGCTAGTAGCAGCATGATGAGTGGATTTAACTACGACGATTCTAAGTGAAATAAGTCACACAGAAAAAGACACTTATCAGAAGATATCACTTATAGAGGGAATGGACAAACCGCTACACTTGAACTGAATTACAAAACAGAATAGAGTCACACGTTTAGAAAACACAGTATGGCTGCTTAACGGGAAAGGAGAGGTGGGGTGATGCATAAAACAAGGGTTTCAAATTAGCTCAGATACCGTTCCATAAACCCAATATGTAATAGACAAGACCTACTCCTTGCTCAGTGAACTGGACTCAACACCCCCTATTCACCGCCCAAGAATATATCTGACTAGTAAGAATCTTAAAACCTATGTATTGATATCTCTCTGTAAGTGAGTCAAGTGGGTGTAAAGCGGCAGAAACACAGCAGTGAAAAGCAGCTAAACCCCATTATAAAAATCAAATACTTTAAAATACCCGTGAACAAAGACCGTGAAAGAGAGAGAAATTCTTACCAAATTCGTTCAGGGGCTGTGATGCCACCTGGATTGACCATATCTAGACCCACAGCTGATTGAGACATAAGGATGGACCCTCTTGGGGCTGAGAGGTTTGGTGAGGTTGGGGGAGCAAACGCAGACCCTTTAAAGGAATACTGCGTGGTACCCATCCAATGGGTCCCAAATCTCCAGGTTCAAGGGTATCTTCCTACATCGAAAACATGCATCAGAAACCCAGAAGATGGTACACCGTGTGATCGGGAAAGGTTTCTAAAACGCTCCTCATTTCTCATCTCCTTGTGCTCGGGTTCGCCATTCCAGCCGCTTTACTAGCAATCTCCCTCCTTGGAGAATCAGCACCTTTAACCTCCTGTTCCGTACAGGTTGCAATTTGTCCTGAGGATGAACGAGAAGAGGGGGAACCAATGAGAGACTAGCTCTAGGTGTTGGGACAGGCACAGCTCACTCTATTTTCCCATCAGGAAGAAGAATTAACCACAGGCTCAGCCTGCGCCCGGAACCAGAATAGGGCCTGAAGCAATCCTGCGCTTTTGCGGCCAGCTCCCAAGAAAGCGAGTTGAAAAATGGAGCTCAGGGGCACTGCAATTCACAAACCTGCAGAGTTAAAAATGATAACTCTCAGCCACAAATATTTTGAGGGAAGGCAACGAAGAGGATTTGAAAGCAAGGCAGAATTGCAGGAAACAGATTTCAGGAGGTAGATTCGAATCGCCTTTAAAGCACAGGAAAAGCGGCGAAACCTCGACAATGATGCCCTTGGCCAAAAAGGGCGTATGCGTTTTTTCCTGAATATATTCAGGAAAAAACGCATACGCCCTTTTTGGCCAACCAAGCAACCTGGAAAGGCAAATCAGCGCTACAAAGAAGTCTCGCTTCCCATCGGTCAAAAGGGCCATGCTGAATAAAGTGTCAAAACCAGAAATGCAGGACAGGCCATGGAGAAACGGGAGCCTTGCTACGCTGATGGGCGGGATGTAAATTGCCAACAGCAACTCTCGAGAAGTGTAAGGTGTGTCCTGAAACATCTAAAAAACTGAGTTTAGAGAGCATAGGGCACTTCCACTCATGGGCGTATAAATTGGGAAAACTAAAAATCAGCAAGACACAGGCATCCCAAAGTTTAAGGCTGCTCTGTTGACAAGAACCTCCACTTCGTTACACCTTAAATATCCCAGGAAAGAGAAAAATGGATAAAGAAGTTGTGGTCCTTATGTACAATGGAATATCACTCAGCCATGAAATCAACGTCATAAGGCTAGTAGCAGCATGATGAGTGGATTTAGGTACGACGATTCTAAGTGAAATAAGTCACACAGAAAAAGACACTTATCAGAAGATATCACTTATAGAGGGAATGGAAAAACCGCTACACTTGAACTCAATTACAAAACAGAACAGAGTCACACGTTTAGAAAACACACTATGGCTGCTTAACGGGAAAGGAGAGGTGGGGTGATGCATAAAACAAGGGTTTCAAATTAGCTCAGATACCGTTCCATAAACCCAATATGTAATAGACAAGACCTACTCCTTGCTCAGTGAACTGGACTCAACACCCCCTATTCACCGCCCAAGAATATATCTGACTAGTAAGAATGTCAAAACCTATGTATTGATATCCCTCTGTAAGTGAGTCAAGTGGGTGTAAAGCGGCAGAAACACAGCAGTGAAAAGCAGCTAAACCCCATTATAAAAATCAAATACTTTAAAATACCCGTGAACAAAGACCGTGAAAGAGAGAGAAATTCTTACCAAATTCGTTCAGGGGCTGTGATGCCACCTGGATTGACCATATCTAGACCCACAGCTGATTGAGACATAAGGATGGACACTCTTGGGGCTGAGAGGTTTGGTGAGGTTGGGGGAGCAAACGCAGACCCTTTAAAGGAATACTGCGTGGTACCCATCCCATGGGTCCCAAAACTCCAGGTTCAAGGGTATCTTCCTATATCGAAAACATGCATCAGAAACCCAGAAGATGGTACACCGTGTGATCGGGAAAGTTTTCTAAAACGCTCCTCATTTCTCATCTCCTTGTGCTCGGGTTCGCCATTCCAGCCGCTTTACTAGCAATCTCCCTCATTGGAGAATCAACACCTTTAACCTCCTGTTCCGTACACGTTGCAATTTGTACTGAGGATGAACGGGAAGAGGGGGAACCAATGAGAGACTCGCTCTAGGTGTTGGGACAGGCACAGGCCACTCTATTTTCCGATCAGGAAGAAGAATTAACCACAGGCTCAGCCTGCCGCCCGGAACCAGAATAGGGCCTGAAGCAATCCTGCGCTTTTGCGGCCAGCTCCCAAGAAAGCGAGTTGAAAAATGGAGCTCAGGGGCATTGCAATTCACAAACCTGCAGAGTTATAAATGACAACTCTTGTCCACAAATATTTTGAGGGAAGGAAACGCAGAGGATTTGAAAGCAAGGCAGAATTGCAGGAAACAGATTTCAGGAGGTAGATTCGAATCGCCTTCAAAGCACAGGAAAAGAGGCAAAACCTCCACAATGATGCCCTTGGCCAAAAAGGGCGTATGCGTTTTTTCCTGAATATATTCAGGAAAAAACGCATACGCCCTTTTTGGCCAACCAAGCAACCTGGAAAGGCAAATCAGCGCTACAAAGAAGTCTCGCTTCCCATCGGTCAAAAGGGCCATGCTGACTAAAGTGTCAAAACCAGAAATGCAGGACAGGCCATGGAGAAACAGGAGCCTTGCTACGCTGAAGGGCGGGATGTAAATTGCCAACAGCCACTCTGGAGAAGTGTACGGTGTGTACTGAAACATCTAAAAAACTCAGCTTACAGAGCATAGGGCACTTCCACTCATGGGCGTATAAATTGGGAAAACTAAAAATCAGCAAGACACAGGCATCCCAAAGTTTAGGGCTGCTCTGTTGACAAGAACCTCCACTTCGTTACACCTTAAATATCCCAGGAAAGAGAAAAATGGATAAAGAAGTTGTGGTCCTCATGTACAATTGAATATCACTCAGCCATGAAATCAACCTCATAAGGCTAGTAGCAGCATGATGAGTGGATTTAGGTACGACGATTCTAAGTGAAATAAGTCACACATAAAAAGACACTTATCAGAAGATATCACTTATAGAGGGAATGTAAAAACCGCTACACTTGAACTGACTTACAAAACAGAACAGAGTCACACGTTTAGAAAACACACTATGGCTGCTTAACGGGAAAGGTGAGATGGGGTGATGCATAAAACAAGGGTTTCAAATTAGCTCAGATACCGTTCCATAAACCCAATATGTAATAGACAAGACCTACTCCTTGCTCAGTGAACTGGACTCAAGACCCCCTATTCACCGCCCAAGAATATATCTGACTAGTAAGAATCTTAAAACCTATGTATTGATATCTCTCTGTAAGTGAGTCTAGTGGGTGTAAAGCGGCATAAACACAGTAGTGAAAAGCAGCTAAGCCCCATTATAAAAATCAATTACTTTTAAAAACCCGTGAAACAAAGACCGTGAAAGAGAGAGAAATTCTTACCAAATTCGTTCAGGGGCTGTGATGCCACCTGGATTGACCATATCTAGACCCACAGCTGATTGAGACATAAGGGTGGACACTCTTGGGGCTGAGAGGTTTGGTGAGGTTGGGGGAGCAAACGCAGACCCTTTAAACGAATACTGCGTGGTACCCATCCCATGGGTCCCAAATCTCCAGGTTCAAGGGTATCTTCCTACATCGAAAACATGCATCAGAAACCCAGAAGATGGTACACCGTGTGATCGGGAAAGGTTTCTAAAACGCTCCTCATTTCTCATCTCCTAGTGCTCGGGTTCGCCATTCCAGCCGCTTTACTAGCAATCTCCCTCCTTGGAGAATCAGCACCTTTAACCTCCTGTTCCGTACAGGTTGCAATTTGTCCTGAGGATGAACGGGAAGAGGGGAACCAATGAGAGAATAGCTCTAGGTGTTGGGGCAGACACAGGCCACTCTATTTTCCCATCAGGAAGAAGAATTAACCACAGGCTCAGCCTGCGCCCGGAACCAGAATAGGGCCTGAAGCAATCCTGCGCTTTTGTGGCCAGCCTTCAAGAAAGCGAGTTCAAAAATGGAGCTCAGGGGCACTGCAATTCACAAACCTGCAGAGTTATAAATGATAACTCTCGGCCACAAATATTTTGAGGGAAGGCAACGAAGAGGATTTGAAAGCAAGGCAGAATTGCAGGAAACAGATTTCAGGAGGGAGATTCGAATCGCCTTTAAAGCACAGGAAAAGCGGCAAAACCTCGACAATGATGCCCTTGGCCAAAAAGGGCGTATGCGTTTTTTCCTGAATATATTCAGGAAAAAACGCATACGCCCTTTTTGGCCAACCAAGCAACCTGGAAAGGCAAATCAGCGCTACAAAGAAGTCTCGCTTCCCATTGGTCAAAAGGGCCATGCTGAATAAAGTGTCAAAACCAGATATGCAGGACAGGCCAAGGAGAAACGGGAGCCTTGCTACACTGATGGGCGGGATGTAAATTGCCAACAGCCACTCTGGAGAAGTGTACGGTGTGTCCTGAAACATCTAAAAAACTCAGGTTAGAGAGCATAGGGCACTTCCACTCATGGGCGTATAAATTGGGAAAACTAAAAATCAGCAAGACACAGGCACCCCAAAGTTTAGGGCTGCTCTGTTGACAAGAACCTCCACTTCGTTACACCTTAAATATCCCAGGAAAGAGAAAAATGGATAAAGAAGTTGTGGTCCTTATGTACAATGGAATATCACTCAGCCATGAAATCAAAGTCATAAGGCTAGTAGCAGCATGATGAGTGGATTTAGCTACGACGATTCTAAGTGAAATAAGTCACACAGAAAAAGACACTTATCATAAGATATCACTTATAGAGGGAATGGAAAAACCGCTACACTTGAACTGAATTACAAAACAGAATAGAGTCACACGTTTAGAAAACACACTATGGCTGCTTAACGGGAAAGGAGAGGTGGGGTGATGCATAAAACAAGGGTTTCAAATTAGCTCAGATACCGTTCCATAAACCCAATATGTAATAGACAAGACCTACTCCTTGCTCAGTGACCTGGACTCAACATCCCCTATTCACCGCCCAGGAATATATCTGACTAGTAAGAATGTTAAAACCTATGTATTGATATCTCTCTGTAAGTGAGTCAAGAGGGTGTAATGCGGCAGAAACACAGCAGTGAAAAGCAGCTAAACCCCATTATAAAAATCAATTACTTTTAAAATCCCGTGAAACAAGGACAGTGAAAGAGAGAGAAATTCTTACCAAATTCGTTCAGGGGCTGTGATGCCACCTGGATTGACCATATCTAGACCCACAGCTGATTGAGACATAAGGGTGGACACTCAGGGGCTGAGTGGTTTGGTGAGGTTGGGGGAGCAAACGCAGACCCTTTAAAGGAATACTGCGTGGTACCCATCCCATGGGTCCCAAATCTCCAGGTTCAAGGGCATCTTCCTACATCGAAAACATGCATGAGAAACCCAGAAGATGGTACACCGTGTGATCGGGAAAGGTTTCCAAAACGCACCTCATTTCTCATCTCCTTGTGCTCGAATTCGCCATTCCAGCCGCTTTACTAGCAATCTCCCTCCTTGGAGAATCAACACCTTTAACCTCCTGTTCCGTACACGTTGCAATTTGTCCTGAGGATGAACGGGAAGAGGGGGAACCAATGAGATACTAGCTCTAGGTGTTGGGACAGGCACAGCTCACTCTATTTTCCCATCAGGAAGAAGAATTAACCACAGGCTCAGCCTGCGCCCGGAACCAGAATAGGGCCTGAAGCAATCCTGCGCTTTTGCGGCCAGCTCCCAAGAAAGCGAGTTGAAAAATGGAGCTCAGGGGCACTGCAATTCACAAACCTGCAGAGTTATAAATGATAACTCTCGTCAACAAATATATGGAGGGAAGGCAACGAAGAGGATTTGAAAGCAAGGCAGAATTGCAGGAAACAGATTTCAGGAGGTAGATTCGAATCGCCTTTAAAACACAGGAAAAGCGGCAAAACTTCGACAATGAGTCCCTTGGCCAAAAAGGGCGTATGCGTTTTTTCCTGAATATATTCAGGAAAAAACGCATACGCCCTTTTTGGCCAACCAAGCAACCTGAAAAGGCAAATCAGCGCTACAAAGAAGTCTCGCTTCCCATCGGTCAAAAGGGCCATGCTGAATAAAGTGTCAAAACCAGAAATAGAGGACAGGCCATGGAGAAACGGGAGCCTTGCTACGCTGATGGGCGAGATGTAAATTGCCAACAGCCACTCTGGAGAAGTGTACGGTGTGTCCTGAAACATCTAAAAAACTCAGCTTAGAGAGCTTAGGGCACTTCCACTCATGGGCGTATAAATTGGGAAAACTAAAAATCAGCAAGACACAGGCACCCCAAAGTTTAGGGATGCTCTGTTGACAAGAACCTCCACTTCGTTACACCTTAAATATCCCAGGAAAGAGAAAAATGGATAAAGAAGTTGTGGTCCTTATGTACAATGGAATATCACTCAGCCATGAAATCAACGTCATAAGGCTAGTAACAGCATGATGAGTGGATTTAGCTACGACGATTCTAAGTGAAATAAGTCACACAGAAAAAGACACTTATCATAAGATATCACTTATAGAGGGAATGGAAAAACCGCTACACTTGAACTGAATTACAAAACAGAATAGAGTCACACGTTTAGAAAACACACTATGGCTGCTTAACGGGAAAGGAGAGGTGGGGTGATGCATAAAACAAGGGTTTCAAATTAGCTCAGATACCGTTCCATAAACCCAATATGTAATAGACAAGACCTACTCCTTGCTCAGTGAACTGGACTCAACACCCCCTATTCGCCACCCAAGAATATATCTGACTAATAAGAATGTTAAAACCTATGTATTGATATCTCTGTGTAAGTGAGACATGTGGATGTAAAGCGGCAGAAACACAGCAGTGAAAAGCAGCTAAACCCCATTATAAAAATCAATTACTGGGCTTCCCTGGTGGCGCAGTGGTTGAGAATCTGCCTGCTAATGCAGGAAACACGGGTTCGAGCCCTGGTCTGGGAAGATCCCACATGCCGTGGAGCAACTAGGCCCGTGAGCCACAACTACTGAGCCTGCGCGTCTGGAGCCTGTGCTCCGCCACAAGAGAGGCCATAATAGTGAGAGGCCCGCGCACCGCGATGAAGAGTGGCCCCCACTTGCCACAACTGGAGAAAGCCCTAGCACAGAAACGAAGACCCAACATAGCAATCAATCAATCAATCAATCACTAAAGAAATCTTAAAAAAAAAATTTGCTTATATTTAAAAAAAAAACCAATTACTTTAAAAACCCCGTGAAACAAAGACAGTGAAAGAGAGAGAAATTCTTACAAAATTCGTTCAGGGGCTGTGATGCCACCTGGATTGACCATACCTAGACCCACAGGTGATTGAGACATAATGGTGGACACTCAGGGGCTGAGAGGTTTGGTGAGGTTGGGGGAGCAAACGCAGACCCTTTAAAGGAATACTGCGTGGTACCCATCCCATGGGTCCCAAATCTCCAGGTTCAAGGGCATCTTCCTACATCGAAAACATGCATGAGAAACCCAGAAGATGGTACACCGTGTGATCGGGAAACGTTTCTAAAACGCACCTCATTTCTCATCTCCTTGGGCTCGGGTTCGCCATTCCAGCCGCTTTACTAGCAATCTCCCTCCTTGGAGAATCAGCACCTTTAACCTCCTGTTCCGTACAGGTTGCAATTTGTCCTGAGGATGAACGGGAAGAGGGGAACCAATGAGAGACTAGCTCTAGGTGTTGGGACACGCACAGCTCACTCTATTTTCCCATCAGGAAGAAGAATTAACCACAGGCTCAGCCTGCGCCCGGAACCAGAATAGGGCCTGAAGCAATCCTGCGCTTTTGCGGCCAGCCTTCAAGAAAGCGAGTTGAAAAATGGAGCTCAGGGGCACTGCAATTCACAAACCTGCAGAGTTATAAATGATAACTCTCGGCCACAAATATATCGAGGGAAGGCAATGAAGAGGATTCGAAAGCAAAGCAGAATTGCAGGAAACAGATTTCAGGAGGTAGATTCGAATCGCCTTCAAAGCACAGGAAAAATGGCAAAACCTCCACAATGATGCCCTTGGCCAAAAAGGGCGTATGCGTTTTTTCCTGAATATATTCAGGAAAAAACGCATACGCCCTTTTTGGCCAACCAAGCAACCTGGAAAGGCAAATCAGCGCTACAAAGAAGTCTCGCTTCCCATCGGTCAAAAGGGCCATGCTGACTAAAGTGTCAAAACCAGAAATGCAGGACAGGCCATGGAGAAACAGGAGCCTTGCTACGCTGAAGGGCGGGATGTAAATTGCCAACAGCCACTCTGGAGAAGTGTACGGTGTGTACTGAAACATCTAAAAAACTCAGCTTACAGAGCATAGGGCACTTCCACTCATGGGCGTATAAATTGGGAAAACTAAAAATCAGCAAGACACAGGCATCCCAAAGTTTAGGGCTGCTCTGTTGACAAGAACCTCCACTTCGTTACACCTTAAATATCCCAGGAAAGAGAAAAATGGATAAAGAAGTTGTGGTCCTCATGTACAATTGAATATCACTCAGCCATGAAATCAACCTCATAAGGCTAGTAGCAGCATGATGAGTGGATTTAGGTACGACGATTCTAAGTGAAATAAGTCACACATAAAAAGACACTTATCAGAAGATATCACTTATAGAGGGAATGTAAAAACCGCTACACTTGAACTGACTTACAAAACAGAACAGAGTCACACGTTTAGAAAACACACTATGGCTGCTTAACGGGAAAGGTGAGATGGGGTGATGCATAAAACAAGGGTTTCAAATTAGCTCAGATACCGTTCCATAAACCCAATATGTAATAGACAAGACCTACTCCTTGCTCAGTGAACTGGACTCAAGACCCCCTATTCACCGCCCAAGAATATATCTGACTAGTAAGAATCTTAAAACCTATGTATTGATATCTCTCTGTAAGTGAGTCTAGTGGGTGTAAAGCGGCATAAACACAGTAGTGAAAAGCAGCTAAGCCCCATTATAAAAATCAATTACTTTTAAAAACCCGTGAAACAAAGACCGTGAAAGAGAGAGAAATTCTTACCAAATTCGTTCAGGGGCTGTGATGCCACCTGGATTGACCATATCTAGACCCACAGCTGATTGAGACATAAGGGTGGACACTCTTGGGGCTGAGAGGTTTGGTGAGGTTGGGGGAGCAAACGCAGACCCTTTAAACGAATACTGCGTGGTACCCATCCCATGGGTCCCAAATCTCCAGGTTCAAGGGTATCTTCCTACATCGAAAACATGCATCAGAAACCCAGAAGATGGTACACCGTGTGATCGGGAAAGGTTTCTAAAACGCTCCTCATTTCTCATCTCCTAGTGCTCGGGTTCGCCATTCCAGCCGCTTTACTAGCAATCTCCCTCCTTGGAGAATCAGCACCTTTAACCTCCTGTTCCGTACAGGTTGCAATTTGTCCTGAGGATGAACGGGAAGAGGGGAACCAATGAGAGAATAGCTCTAGGTGTTGGGGCAGACACAGGCCACTCTATTTTCCCATCAGGAAGAAGAATTAACCACAGGCTCAGCCTGCGCCCGGAACCAGAATAGGGCCTGAAGCAATCCTGCGCTTTTGTGGCCAGCCTTCAAGAAAGCGAGTTCAAAAATGGAGCTCAGGGGCACTGCAATTCACAAACCTGCAGAGTTATAAATGATAACTCTCGGCCACAAATATTTTGAGGGAAGGCAACGAAGAGGATTTGAAAGCAAGGCAGAATTGCAGGAAACAGATTTCAGGAGGTAGATTCGAATCGCCTTTAAAGCACAGGAAAAGCGGCAAAACCTCGACAATGATGCCCTTGGCCAAAAAGGGCGTATGCGTTTTTTCCTGAATATATTCAGGAAAAAACGCATACGCCCTTTTTGGCCAACCAAGCAACCTGGAAAGGCAAATCAGCGCTACAAAGAAGTCTCGCTTCCCATTGGTCAAAAGGGCCATGCTGAATAAAGTGTCAAAACCAGATATGCAGGACAGGCCAAGGAGAAACGGGAGCCTTGCTACACTGATGGGCGGGATGTAAATTGCCAACAGCCACTCTGGAGAAGTGTACGGTGTGTCCTGAAACATCTAAAAAACTCAGGTTAGAGAGCATAGGGCACTTCCACTCATGGGCGTATAAATTGGGAAAACTAAAAATCAGCAAGACACAGGCACCCCAAAGTTTAGGGCTGCTCTGTTGACAAGAACCTCCACTTCGTTACACCTTAAATATCCCAGGAAAGAGAAAAATGGATAAAGAAGTTGTGGTCCTTATGTACAATGGAATATCACTCAGCCATGAAATCAAAGTCATAAGGCTAGTAGCAGCATGATGAGTGGATTTAGCTACGACGATTCTAAGTGAAATAAGTCACACAGAAAAAGACACTTATCATAAGATATCACTTATAGAGGGAATGGAAAAACCGCTACACTTGAACTGAATTACAAAACAGAATAGAGTCACACGTTTAGAAAACACACTATGGCTGCTTAACGGGAAAGGAGAGGTGGGGTGATGCATAAAACAAGGGTTTCAAATTAGCTCAGATACCGTTCCATAAACCCAATATGTAATAGACAAGACCTACTCCTTGCTCAGTGACCTGGACTCAACATCCCCTATTCACCGCCCAGGAATATATCTGACTAGTAAGAATGTTAAAACCTATGTATTGATATCTCTCTGTAAGTGAGTCAAGAGGGTGTAATGCGGCAGAAACACAGCAGTGAAAAGCAGCTAAACCCCATTATAAAAATCAATTACTTTTAAAATCCCGTGAAACAAGGACAGTGAAAGAGAGAGAAATTCTTACCAAATTCGTTCAGGGGCTGTGATGCCACCTGGATTGACCATATCTAGACCCACAGCTGATTGAGACATAAGGGTGGACACTCAGGGGCTGAGTGGTTTGGTGAGGTTGGGGGAGCAAACGCAGACCCTTTAAAGGAATACTGCGTGGTACCCATCCCATGGGTCCCAAATCTCCAGGTTCAAGGGCATCTTCCTACATCGAAAACATGCATGAGAAACCCAGAAGATGGTACACCGTGTGATCGGGAAAGGTTTCCAAAACGCACCTCATTTCTCATCTCCTTGTGCTCGAATTCGCCATTCCAGCCGCTTTACTAGCAATCTCCCTCCTTGGAGAATCAACACCTTTAACCTCCTGTTCCGTACACGTTGCAATTTGTCCTGAGGATGAACGGGAAGAGGGGGAACCAATGAGATACTAGCTCTAGGTGTTGGGACAGGCACAGCTCACTCTATTTTCCCATCAGGAAGAAGAATTAACCACAGGCTCAGCCTGCGCCCGGAACCAGAATAGGGCCTGAAGCAATCCTGCGCTTTTGCGGCCAGCTCCCAAGAAAGCGAGTTGAAAAATGGAGCTCAGGGGCACTGCAATTCACAAACCTGCAGAGTTATAAATGATAACTCTCGTCAACAAATATATGGAGGGAAGGCAACGAAGAGGATTTGAAAGCAAGGCAGAATTGCAGGAAACAGATTTCAGGAGGTAGATTCGAATCGCCTTTAAAACACAGGAAAAGCGGCAAAACTTCGACAATGAGTCCCTTGGCCAAAAAGGGCGTATGCGTTTTTTCCTGAATATATTCAGGAAAAAACGCATACGCCCTTTTTGGCCAACCAAGCAACCTGAAAAGGCAAATCAGCGCTACAAAGAAGTCTCGCTTCCCATCGGTCAAAAGGGCCATGCTGAATAAAGTGTCAAAACCAGAAATAGAGGACAGGCCATGGAGAAACGGGAGCCTTGCTACGCTGATGGGCGAGATGTAAATTGCCAACAGCCACTCTGGAGAAGTGTACGGTGTGTCCTGAAACATCTAAAAAACTCAGCTTAGAGAGCTTAGGGCACTTCCACTCATGGGCGTATAAATTGGGAAAACTAAAAATCAGCAAGACACAGGCACCCCAAAGTTTAGGGATGCTCTGTTGACAAGAACCTCCACTTCGTTACACCTTAAATATCCCAGGAAAGAGAAAAATGGATAAAGAAGTTGTGGTCCTTATGTACAATGGAATATCACTCAGCCATGAAATCAACGTCATAAGGCTAGTAACAGCATGATGAGTGGATTTAGCTACGACGATTCTAAGTGAAATAAGTCACACAGAAAAAGACACTTATCATAAGATATCACTTATAGAGGGAATGGAAAAACCGCTACACTTGAACTGAATTACAAAACAGAATAGAGTCACACGTTTAGAAAACACACTATGGCTGCTTAACGGGAAAGGAGAGGTGGGGTGATGCATAAAACAAGGGTTTCAAATTAGCTCAGATACCGTTCCATAAACCCAATATGTAATAGACAAGACCTACTCCTTGCTCAGTGAACTGGACTCAACACCCCCTATTCGCCACCCAAGAATATATCTGACTAATAAGAATGTTAAAACCTATGTATTGATATCTCTGTGTAAGTGAGACATGTGGATGTAAAGCGGCAGAAACACAGCAGTGAAAAGCAGCTAAACCCCATTATAAAAATCAATTACTGGGCTTCCCTGGTGGCGCAGTGGTTGAGAATCTGCCTGCTAATGCAGGAAACACGGGTTCGAGCCCTGGTCTGGGAAGATCCCACATGCCGTGGAGCAACTAGGCCCGTGAGCCACAACTACTGAGCCTGCGCGTCTGGAGCCTGTGCTCCGCCACAAGAGAGGCCATAATAGTGAGAGGCCCGCGCACCGCGATGAAGAGTGGCCCCCACTTGCCACAACTGGAGAAAGCCCTAGCACAGAAACGAAGACCCAACATAGCAATCAATCAATCAATCAATCACTAAAGAAATCTTAAAAAAAAAATTTGCTTATATTTAAAAAAAAAACCAATTACTTTAAAAACCCCGTGAAACAAAGACAGTGAAAGAGAGAGAAATTCTTACAAAATTCGTTCAGGGGCTGTGATGCCACCTGGATTGACCATACCTAGACCCACAGGTGATTGAGACATAATGGTGGACACTCAGGGGCTGAGAGGTTTGGTGAGGTTGGGGGAGCAAACGCAGACCCTTTAAAGGAATACTGCGTGGTACCCATCCCATGGGTCCCAAATCTCCAGGTTCAAGGGCATCTTCCTACATCGAAAACATGCATGAGAAACCCAGAAGATGGTACACCGTGTGATCGGGAAACGTTTCTAAAACGCACCTCATTTCTCATCTCCTTGGGCTCGGGTTCGCCATTCCAGCCGCTTTACTAGCAATCTCCCTCCTTGGAGAATCAGCACCTTTAACCTCCTGTTCCGTACAGGTTGCAATTTGTCCTGAGGATGAACGGGAAGAGGGGAACCAATGAGAGACTAGCTCTAGGTGTTGGGACACGCACAGCTCACTCTATTTTCCCATCAGGAAGAAGAATTAACCACAGGCTCAGCCTGCGCCCGGAACCAGAATAGGGCCTGAAGCAATCCTGCGCTTTTGCGGCCAGCCTTCAAGAAAGCGAGTTGAAAAATGGAGCTCAGGGGCACTGCAATTCACAAACCTGCAGAGTTATAAATGATAACTCTCGGCCACAAATATATCGAGGGAAGGCAATGAAGAGGATTCGAAAGCAAAGCAGAATTGCAGGAAACAGATTTCAGGAGGTAGATTCGAATCGCCTTCAAAGCACAGGAAAAATGGCAAAACCTCCACAATGATGCCCTTGGCCAAAAAGGGCGTATGCGTTTTTTCCTGAATATATTCAGGAAAAGACGCATACGTCCTTTTTGGCCAACCAAGCAACCTGGAAAGGCAAATCAGCGCTACAAAGAAGTCTCGCTTCCCATCGGTCAAAAGGGCCATGCTGAAAAAAGTGTCAAAACCAGAAATGCAGGACAGGCCAAGGAGAAACGGGAGCCTTGCTACGCTGATGGGCGGGATGGAAATTGCCAACAGCCACTCTGGAGAAGTGTACGGTGTGTCCTGAAACATCTAAAAAACTCAGTTTAGAGAGCATAGGGCACTTCCACTCATGGGCGTATAAATTGGGAAAACTAAAAATCAGCAAGACACAGGCACCCCAAAGTTTAGGGATGCTCTGTTGACAAGAACCTCCACTTCGTTACACCTTAAATATCCCAGGAAAGAGAAAAATGGATAAAGAAGTTGTGGTCCTTATGTACAATGGAATATCACTCAGCCATGAAATCAACGTCATAAGGCTAGTAACAGCATGATGAGTGGATTTAGGTACGACGATTCTAAGTGAAATAAGTCACACAGAAAAAGACACTTATCATAAGATATCACTTATAGAGGGAATGGAAAAACCGCTACACTTGAACTGAATTACAAAACAGAATAGAGTCACACGTTTAGAAAACACACTATGGCTGCTTAACGGGAAAGGAGAGTTGGGGTGATGCATAAAACAAGGGTTTCAAATTAGCTCAGATACCGTTCCATAAACCCAATATGTAATAGACAAGACCTACTCCTTGCTCAGTGAACTGGACTCAACACGCCCTATTCACCGCCCAAGAATATGTCTGACTAGTAAGAATGTTAAAACCTATGTATTGATATCTCTCTGTAAGTGAGTCAAGTGGGTGTAAAGCGGCAGAAACACAGCAGTGAAAAGCAGCTAAACCCCATTATAAAAATCAAATACTTTAAAATACCCGTGAACAAAGACCGTGAAAGAGAGAGAAATTCTTACCAAATTCGTTCAGGGGCTGTGATGCCACCTGGATTGACCATATCTACACCCACAGCTGATTGAGACATAAGGATGGACCCTCTTGGGGCTGAGAGGTGTGGTGAGGTTGGGGGAGCAAACGCAGACCCTTTAAAGGAATACTGCGTGGTACCCATCCCATGGGTCCCAAATCTCCAGGTTCAAGGGTATCTTCCTACATCGAAAACATGCATCAGAAACCCAGAAGATGGTACACCGTGTGATCGGGAAAGTTTTCTAAAACGTTGCTCATTTCTCATCTCCTTGTGCTCGGGTTCGCCATTCCAGCCGCTTTACTAGCAATCTCCCTCCTTGGAGAATCAGCACCTTTAACCTCCTGTTCCGTACAGGTTGCAATTTGTCCTGAGGATGAACGGGAAGAGGGGGAACCAATGAGAGACTAGCTCTAGGTGTTGGGACAGGCACAGCTCACTCTATTTTCCCATCAGGAAGAAGAATTAACCACAGGCTCAGCCTGCGCCCGGAACCAGAATAGGGCCTGAAGCAATCCTGCGCTTTTGCGGCCAGCTCCCAAGAAAGCGAGTTGAAAAATGGAGCTCAGGGGCACTACAATTCACAAACCTGCAGAGTTAAAAATGATAACTCTCAGCCACAAATATTTTGAGGGAAGGCAACGAAGAGGATTTGAAAGCAAGGCAGAATTGCAGGAAACAGATTTCAGGAGGTAGATTCGAATCGCCTTTAAAGCACAGGAAAAGCGGCGAAACCTCGACAATGATGCCCTTGGCCAAAAAGGGCGTATGCGTTTTTTCCTGAATATATTCAGGAAAAAACGCATACGCCCTTTTTGGCCAACCAAGCAACCTGGAAAGGCAAATCAGCGCTACAAAGAAGTCTCGCTTCCCATCGGTCAAAAGGGCCATGCTGAATAAAGTGTCAAAACCAGAAATGCAGGACAGGCCAAGGAGAAACGGGAGCCTTGCTACGCTGATGGGCGGGATGTAAATTGCCAACAGCCAGTCTGGAGAAGTGTACGGTGTGTCCTGAAACATCTAAAAAACTCAGTTTAGGGAGCATAGGGCACTTCCACTCATGGGCGTATAAATTGGGAAAACTAAAAATCAGCAAGACACAGGCACCCCAAAGTTTAGGGCTGCCCTGTTGACAAGAACCTCCACTTCGTTACACCTTAAACATCCCAGGAAAGAGAAAAATGGATAAAGAAGTTGTGGTCCTTATGTACAATGGAATATCACTCAGCCATGAAATCAACGTCATAAGGCTAGTAGCAGCATGATGAGTGGATTTAACTACGACGATTCTAAGTGAAATAAGTCACACAGAAAAAGACACTTATCAGAAGATATCACTTATAGAGGGAATGGACAAACCGCTACACTTGAACTGAATTACAAAACAGAATAGAGTCACACGTTTAGAAAACACAGTATGGCTGCTTAACGGGAAAGGAGAGGTGGGGTGATGCATAAAACAAGGGTTTCAAATTAGCTCAGATACCGTTCCATAAACCCAATATGTAATAGACAAGACCTACTCCTTGCTCAGTGAACTGGACTCAACACCCCCTATTCACCGCCCAAGAATATATCTGACTAGTAAGAATCTTAAAACCTATGTATTGATATCTCTCTGTAAGTGAGTCAAGTGGGTGTAAAGCGGCAGAAACACAGCAGTGAAAAGCAGCTAAACCCCATTATAAAAATCAAATACTTTAAAATACCCGTGAACAAAGACCGTGAAAGAGAGAGAAATTCTTACCAAATTCGTTCAGAGGCTGTGATGCCACCTGGATTGACCATATCTAGACCCACAGCTGATTGAGACATAAGGATGGACCCTCTTGGGGCTGAGAGGTGTGGTGAGGTTGGGGGAGCAAACGCAGACCCTTTAAAGGAATACTGCGTGGTACCCATCCCATGGGTCCCAAATCTCCAGGTTCAAGGGTATCTTCCTACATCGAAAACATGCATCAGAAACCCAGAAGATGGTACACCGTGTGATCGGGAAAGTTTTCTAAAACGTTGCTCATTTCTCATCTCCTTGTGCTCGGGTTCGCCATTCCAGCCGCTTTACTAGCAATCTCCCTCCTTGGAGAATCAGCACCTTTAACCTCCTGTTCCGTACAGGTTGCAATTTGTCCTGAGGATGAACGGGAAGAGGGGGAACCAATGAGAGACTAGCTCTAGGTGTTGGGACAGGCACAGCTCACTCTATTTTCCCAACAGGAAGAAGAATTAACCACAGGCTCAGCCTGCGCCCGGAACCAGAATAGGGCCTGAAGCAATCCTGCGCTTTTGCGGCCAGCTCCCAAGAAAGCGAGTTGAAAAATGGAGCTCAGGGGCACTGCAATTCACAAACCTGCAGAGTTAAAAATGATAACTCTCGGCCACAAATATTTTGAGGGAAGGCAACGAAGAGGATTTGAAAGCAAGGCAGAATTGCAGGAAACAGATTTCAGGAGGTAGATTCGAATCGCCTTTAAAGCACAGGAAAAGCGGCGAAACCTCGACAATGATGCCCTTGGCCAAAAAGGGCGTATGCGTTTTTTCCTGAATATATTCAAGAAAAAACGCATACGCCCTTTTTGGCCAACCAAGCAACCTGGAAAGGCAAATCAGCGCTACAAAGAAGTCTCGCTTCCCATCGGTCAAAAGGGCCATGCTGAATAAAGTGTCAAAACCAGAAATGCAGGACAGGCCATGGAGAAACGGGAGCCTTGCTACGCTGATGGGCGGGATGTAAATTGCCAACAGCAACTCTCGAGAAGTGTAAGGTGTGTCCTGAAACATCTAAAAAACTGAGTTTAGAGAGCATAGGGCACTTCCACTCATGGGCGTATAAATTGGGAAAACTAAAAATCAGCAAGACACAGGCACCCCAAAGTTTAGGGCTGCTCTGTTGACAAGAACCTCCACTTCGTTACACCTTAAATATCCCAGGAAAGGGAAAAATGGATAAAGAAGTTGTGGTCCTTATGTACAATGGAATATCACTCAGCCATGAAATCAACGTCATAAGGCTAGTAGCAGCATGATGAGTGGATTTAGCTACGACGATTCTAAGTGAAATAAGTCACACAGAAAAAGACACTTATCATAAGATATCACTTATAGAGGGAATGGAAAAACCGCTACACTTGAACTGAATTACAAAACAGAATAGAGTCACACGTTTAGAAAACACACTATGGCTGCTTAACGGGAAAGGAGAGTTGGGGTGATGCATAAAACAAGGGTTTCAAATTAGCTCAGATACCGTTCCATAAACCCAATATGTAATAGACAAGACCTACTCCTTGCTCAGTGAACTGGACTCAACACGCCCTATTCACCGCCCAAGAATATGTCTGACTAGTAAGAATGTTAAAACCTATGTATTGATATCTCTCTGTAAGTGAGTCAAGTGGGTGTAAAGCGGCAGAAACACAGCAGTGAAAAGCAGCTAAACCCCATTATAAAAATCAAATACTTTAAAATACCCGTGAACAAAGACCGTGAAAGAGAGAGAAATTCTTACCAAATTCGTTCAGGGGCTGTGATGCCACCTGGATTGACCATATCTACACCCACAGCTGATTGAGACATAAGGATGGACCCTCTTGGGGCTGAGAGGTGTGGTGAGGTTGGGGGAGCAAACGCAGACCCTTTAAAGGAATACTGCGTGGTACCCATCCCATGGGTCCCAAATCTCCAGGTTCAAGGGTATCTTCCTACATCGAAAACATGCATCAGAAACCCAGAAGATGGTACACCGTGTGATCGGGAAAGTTTTCTAAAACGTTGCTCATTTCTCATCTCCTTGTGCTCGGGTTCGCCATTCCAGCCGCTTTACTAGCAATCTCCCTCCTTGGAGAATCAGCACCTTTAACCTCCTGTTCCGTACAGGTTGCAATTTGTCCTGAGGATGAACGGGAAGAGGGGGAACCAATGAGAGACTAGCTCTAGGTGTTGGGACAGGCACAGCTCACTCTATTTTCCCATCAGGAAGAAGAATTAACCACAGGCTCAGCCTGCGCCCGGAACCAGAATAGGGCCTGAAGCAATCCTGCGCTTTTGCGGCCAGCTCCCAAGAAAGCGAGTTGAAAAATGGAGCTCAGGGGCACTACAATTCACAAACCTGCAGAGTTAAAAATGATAACTCTCAGCCACAAATATTTTGAGGGAAGGCAACGAAGAGGATTTGAAAGCAAGGCAGAATTGCAGGAAACAGATTTCAGGAGGTAGATTCGAATCGCCTTTAAAGCACAGGAAAAGCGGCGAAACCTCGACAATGATGCCCTTGGCCAAAAAGGGCGTATGCGTTTTTTCCTGAATATATTCAGGAAAAAACGCATACGCCCTTTTTGGCCAACCAAGCAACCTGGAAAGGCAAATCAGCGCTACAAAGAAGTCTCGCTTCCCATCGGTCAAAAGGGCCATGCTGAATAAAGTGTCAAAACCAGAAATGCAGGACAGGCCAAGGAGAAACGGGAGCCTTGCTACGCTGATGGGCGGGATGTAAATTGCCAACAGCCAGTCTGGAGAAGTGTACGGTGTGTCCTGAAACATCTAAAAAACTCAGTTTAGGGAGCATAGGGCACTTCCACTCATGGGCGTATAAATTGGGAAAACTAAAAATCAGCAAGACACAGGCACCCCAAAGTTTAGGGCTGCCCTGTTGACAAGAACCTCCACTTCGTTACACCTTAAACATCCCAGGAAAGAGAAAAATGGATAAAGAAGTTGTGGTCCTTATGTACAATGGAATATCACTCAGGCATGAAATCAACGTCATAAGGCTAGTAGCAGCATGATGAGTGGATTTAACTACGACGATTCTAAGTGAAATAAGTCACACAGAAAAAGACACTTATCAGAAGATATCACTTATAGAGGGAATGGACAAACCGCTACACTTGAACTGAATTACAAAACAGAATAGAGTCACACGTTTAGAAAACACAGTATGGCTGCTTAACGGGAAAGGAGAGGTGGGGTGATGCATAAAACAAGGGTTTCAAATTAGCTCAGATACCGTTCCATAAACCCAATATGTAATAGACAAGACCTACTCCTTGCTCAGTGAACTGGACTCAACACCCCCTATTCACCGCCCAAGAATATATCTGACTAGTAAGAATGTTAAAACCTATGTATTGATATCTCTCTGTAAGTGAGTCAAGTGGGTGTAAAGCGGCAGAAACACAGCAGTGAAAAGCAGCTAAACCCCATTATAAAAATCAAATACTTTAAAATACCCGTGAACAAAGACCGTGAAAGAGAGAGAAATTCTTACCAAATTCGTTCAGAGGCTGTGATGCCACCTGGATTGACCATATCTAGACCCACAGCTGATTGAGACATAAGGATGGACCCTCTTGGGGCTGAGAGGTGTGGTGAGGTTGGGGGAGCAAACGCAGACCCTTTAAAGGAATACTGCGTGGTACCCATCCCATGGGTCCCAAATCTCCAGGTTCAAGGGTATCTTCCTACATCGAAAACATGCATCAGAAACCCAGAAGATGGTACACCGTGTGATCGGGAAAGTTTTCTAAAACGTTGCTCATTTCTCATCTCCTTGTGCTCGGGTTCGCCATTCCAGCCGCTTTACTAGCAATCTCCCTCCTTGGAGAATCAGCACCTTTAACCTCCTGTTCCGTACAGGTTGCAATTTGTCCTGAGGATGAACGGGAAGAGGGGGAACCAATGAGAGACTAGCTCTAGGTGTTGGGACAGGCACAGCTCACTCTATTTTCCCATCAGGAAGAAGAATTAACCACAGGCTCAGCCTGCGCCCGGAACCAGAATAGGGCCTGAAGCAATCCTGCGCTTTTGCGGCCAGCTCCCAAGAAAGCGAGTTGAAAAATGGAGCTCAGGGGCACTACAATTCACAAACCTGCAGAGTTAAAAATGATAACTCTCAGCCACAAATATTTTGAGGGAAGGCAACGAAGAGGATTTGAAAGCAAGGCAGAATTGCAGGAAACAGATTTCAGGAGGTAGATTCGAATCGCCTTTAAAGCACAGGAAAAGCGGCGAAACCTCGACAATGATGCCCTTGGCCAAAAAGGGCGTATGCGTTTTTTCCTGAATATATTCAGGAAAAAACGCATACGCCCTTTTTGGCCAACCAAGCAACCTGGAAAGGCAAATCAGCGCTACAAAGAAGTCTCGCTTCCCATCGGTCAAAAGGGCCATGCTGAATAAAGTGTCAAAACCAGAAATGCAGGACAGGCCAAGGAGAAACGGGAGCCTTGCTACGCTGATGGGCGGGATGTAAATTGCCAACAGCCAGTCTGGAGAAGTGTACGGTGTGTCCTGAAACATCTAAAAAACTCAGTTTAGGGAGCATAGGGCACTTCCACTCATGGGCGTATAAATTGGGAAAACTAAAAATCAGCAAGACACAGGCACCCCAAAGTTTAGGGCTGCCCTGTTGACAAGAACCTCCACTTCGTTACACCTTAAACATCCCAGGAAAGAGAAAAATGGATAAAGAAGTTGTGGTCCTTATGTACAATGGAATATCACTCAGGCATGAAATCAACGTCATAAGGCTAGTAGCAGCATGATGAGTGGATTTAACTACGACGATTCTAAGTGAAATAAGTCACACAGAAAAAGACACTTATCAGAAGATATCACTTATAGAGGGAATGGACAAACCGCTACACTTGAACTGAATTACAAAACAGAATAGAGTCACACGTTTAGAAAACACAGTATGGCTGCTTAACGGGAAAGGAGAGGTGGGGTGATGCATAAAACAAGGGTTTCAAATTAGCTCAGATACCGTTCCATAAACCCAATATGTAATAGACAAGACCTACTCCTTGCTCAGTGAACTGGACTCAACACCCCCTATTCACCGCCCAAGAATATATCTGACTAGTAAGAATCTTAAAACCTATGTATTGATATCTCTCTGTAAGTGAGTCAAGTGGGTGTAAAGCGGCAGAAACACAGCAGTGAAAAGCAGCTAAACCCCATTATAAAAATCAAATACTTTAAAATACCCGTGAACAAAGACCGTGAAAGAGAGAGAAATTCTTACCAAATTCGTTCAGAGGCTGTGATGCCACCTGGATTGACCATATCTAGACCCACAGCTGATTGAGACATAAGGATGGACCCTCTTGGGGCTGAGAGGTGTGGTGAGGTTGGGGGAGCAAACGCAGACCCTTTAAAGGAATACTGCGTGGTACCCATCCCATGGGTCCCAAATCTCCAGGTTCAAGGGTATCTTCCTACATCGAAAACATGCATCAGAAACCCAGAAGATGGTACACCGTGTGATCGGGAAAGTTTTCTAAAACGTTGCTCATTTCTCATTTCCTTGTGCTCGGGTTCGCCATTCCAGCCGCTTTACTAGCAATCTCCCTCCTTGGAGAATCAGCACCTTTAACCTCCTGTTCCGTACAGGTTGCAATTTGTCCGGAGGATGCACGGGAAGAGGGGGAACCAATGAGAGACTAGCTCTAGGTGTTGGGACAGGCACAGCTCACTCTATTTTCCCATCAGGAAGAAGAATTAACCACAGGCTCAGCCTGCGCCCGGAACCAGAATAGGGCCTGAAGCAATCCTGCGCTTTTGCGGCCAGCTCCCAAGAAAGCGAGTTGAAAAATGGAGCTCAGGGGCACTGCAATTCACAAACCTGCAGAGTTAAAAATGATAACTCTCAGCCACAAATATTTTGAGGGAAGGCAACGAAGAGGATTTGAAAGCAAGGCAGAATTGCAGGAAACAGATTTCAGGAGGTAGATTCGAATCGCCTTTAAAGCACAGGAAAAGCGGCGAAACCTCGACAATGATGCCCTTGGCCAAAAAGGGCGTATGCGTTTTTTCCTGAATATATTCAGGAAAAAACGCATACGCCCTTTTTGGCCAACCAAGCAACCTGGAAAGGCAAATCAGCGCTACAAAGAAGTCTCGCTTCCCATCGGTCAAAAGGGCCATGCTGAATAAAGTGTCAAAACCAGAAATGCAGGACAGGCCAAGGAGAAACGGGAGCCTTGCTACGCTGATGGGCGGGATGTAAATTGCCAACAGCAAGTCTGGAGAAGTGTACGGTGTGTCCTGAAACATCTAAAAAACTCAGTTTAGGGAGCATAGGGCACTTCCACTCATGGGCGTATAAATTGGGAAAACTAAAAATCAGCAAGACACAGGCACCCCAAAGTTTAGGGCTGCCCTGTTGACAAGAACCTCCACTTCGTTACACCTAAAACATCCCAGGAAAGAGAAAAATGGATAAAGAAGTTGTGGTCCTTATGTACAATGGAATATCACTCAGCCATGAAATCAACGTCATAAGGCTAGTAGCAGCATGATGAGTGGATTTAACTACGACGATTCTAAGTGAAATAAGTCACACAGAAAAAGACACTTATCAGAAGATATCACTTATAGAGGGAATGGACAAACCGCTACACTTGAACTGAATTACAAAACAGAATAGAGTCACACGTTTAGAAAACACAGTATGGCTGCTTAACGGGAAAGGAGAGGTGGGGTGATGCATAAAACAAGGGTTTCAAATTAGCTCAGATACCGTTCCATAAACCCAATATGTAATAGACAAGACCTACTCCTTGCTCAGTGAACTGGACTCAACACCCCCTATTCACCGCCCAAGAATATATCTGACTAGTAAGAATCTTAAAACCTATGTATTGATATCTCTCTGTAAGTGAGTCAAGTGGGTGTAAAGCGGCAGAAACACAGCAGTGAAAAGCAGCTAAACCCCATTATAAAAATCAAATACTTTAAAATACCCGTGAACAAAGACCGTGAAAGAGAGAGAAATTCTTACCAAATTCGTTCAGGGGCTGTGATGCCACCTGGATTGACCATATCTAGACCCACAGCTGATTGAGACATAAGGATGGACCCTCTTGGGGCTGAGAGGTTTGGTGAGGTTGGGGGAGCAAACGCAGACCCTTTAAAGGAATACTGCGTGGTACCCATCCAATGGGTCCCAAATCTCCAGGTTCAAGGGTATCTTCCTACATCGAAAACATGCATCAGAAACCCAGAAGATGGTACACCGTGTGATCGGGAAAGGTTTCTAAAACGTTGCTCATTTCTCATCTCCTTGTGCTCGGGTTCGCCATTCCAGCCGCTTTACTAGCAATCTCCCTCCTTGGAGAATCAGCACCTTTAACCTCCTGTTCCGTACAGGTTGCAATTTGTCCTGAGGATGAACGGGAAGAGGGGGAACCAATGAGAGACTAGCTCTAGGTGTTGGGACAGGCATAGCTCACTCTATTTTCCCATCAGGAAGAAGAATTAACCACAGGCTCAGCCTGCGCCCGGAACCAGAATAGGGCCTGAAGCAATCCTGCGCTTTTGCGGCCAGCTCCCAAGAAAGCGAGTTGAAAAATGGAGCTCAGGGGCACTGCAATTCACAAACCTGCAGAGTTAAAAATGATAACTCTCGGCCACAAATATTTTGAGGGAAGGCAACGAAGAGGATTTGAAAGCAAGGCAGAATTGCAGGAAACAGATTTCAGGAGGTAGATTCGAATCGCCTTTAAAGCACAGGAAAAGCGGCGAAACCTCGACAATGATGCCCTTGGCCAAAAAGGGCGTATGCGTTTTTTCCTGAATATATTCAGGAAAAAACGCATACGCCCTTTTTGGCCAACCAAGCAACCTGGAAAGGCAAATCAGCGCTACAAAGAAGTCTCGCTTCCCATCGGTCAAAAGGGCCATGCTGAATAAAGTGTCAAAACCAGAAATGCAGGACAGGCCAAGGAGAAACGGGAGCCTTGCTACGCTGATGGGCGGGATGTAAATTGCCAACAGCAAGTCTGGAGAAGTGTACGGTGTGTCCTGAAACATCTAAAAAACTCAGTTTAGGGAGCATAGGGCACTTCCACTCATGGGCGTATAAATTGGGAAAACTAAAAATCAGCAAGACACAGGCACCCCAAAGTTTAGGGCTGCCCTGTTGACAAGAACCTCCACTTCGTTACACCTTAAACATCCCAGGAAAGAGAAAAATGGATAAAGAAGTTGTGGTCCTTATGTACAATGGAATATCACTCAGCCATGAAATCAACGTCATAAGGCTAGTAGCAGCATGATGAGTGGATTTAACTACGACGATTCTAAGTGAAATAAGTCACACAGAAAAAGACACTTATCAGAAGATATCACTTATAGAGGGAATGGACAAACCGCTACACTTGAACTGAATTACAAAACAGAATAGAGTCACACGTTTAGAAAACACAGTATGGCTGCTTAACGGGAAAGGAGAGGTGGGGTGATGCATAAAACAAGGGTTTCAAATTAGCTCAGATACCGTTCCATAAACCCAATATGTAATAGACAAGACCTACTCCTTGCTCAGTGAACTGGACTCAACACCCCCTATTCACCGCCCAAGAATATATCTGACTAGTAAGAATCTTAAAACCTATGTATTGATATCTCTCTGTAAGTGAGTCAAGTGGGTGTAAAGCGGCAGAAACACAGCAGTGAAAAGCAGCTAAACCCCATTATAAAAATCAAATACTTTAAAATACCCGTGAACAAAGACCGTGAAAGAGAGAGAAATTCTTACCAAATTCGTTCAGGGGCTGTGATGCCACCTGGATTGACCATATCTAGACCCACAGCTGATTGAGACATAAGGATGGACCCTCTTGGGGCTGAGAGGTTTGGTGAGGTTGGGGGAGCAAACGCAGACCCTTTAAAGGAATACTGCGTGGTACCCATCCAATGGGTCCCAAATCTCCAGGTTCAAGGGTATCTTCCTACATCGAAAACATGCATCAGAAACCCAGAAGATGGTACACCGTGTGATCGGGAAAGGTTTCTAAAACGCTCCTCATTTCTCATCTCCTTGTGCTCGGGTTCGCCATTCCAGCCGCTTTACTAGCAATCTCCCTCCTTGGAGAATCAGCACCTTTAACCTCCTGTTCCGTACAGGTTGCAATTTGTCCTGAGGATGAACGAGAAGAGGGGGAACCAATGAGAGACTAGCTCTAGGTGTTGGGACAGGCACAGCTCACTCTATTTTCCCATCAGGAAGAAGAATTAACCACAGGCTCAGCCTGCGCCCGGAACCAGAATAGGGCCTGAAGCAATCCTGCGCTTTTGCGGCCAGCTCCCAAGAAAGCGAGTTGAAAAATGGAGCTCAGGGGCACTGCAATTCACAAACCTGCAGAGTTAAAAATGATAACTCTCAGCCACAAATATTTTGAGGGAAGGCAACGAAGAGGATTTGAAAGCAAGGCAGAATTGCAGGAAACAGATTTCAGGAGGTAGATTCGAATCGCCTTTAAAGCACAGGAAAAGCGGCGAAACCTCGACAATGATGCCCTTGGCCAAAAAGGGCGTATGCGTTTTTTCCTGAATATATTCAGGAAAAAACGCATACGCCCTTTTTGGCCAACCAAGCAACCTGGAAAGGCAAATCAGCGCTACAAAGAAGTCTCGCTTCCCATCGGTCAAAAGGGCCATGCTGAATAAAGTGTCAAAACCAGAAATGCAGGACAGGCCATGGAGAAACGGGAGCCTTGCTACGCTGATGGGCGGGATGTAAATTGCCAACAGCAACTCTCGAGAAGTGTAAGGTGTGTCCTGAAACATCTAAAAAACTGAGTTTAGAGAGCATAGGGCACTTCCACTCATGGGCGTATAAATTGGGAAAACTAAAAATCAGCAAGACACAGGCATCCCAAAGTTTAAGGCTGCTCTGTTGACAAGAACCTCCACTTCGTTACACCTTAAATATCCCAGGAAAGAGAAAAATGGATAAAGAAGTTGTGGTCCTTATGTACAATGGAATATCACTCAGCCATGAAATCAACGTCATAAGGCTAGTAGCAGCATGATGAGTGGATTTAGGTACGACGATTCTAAGTGAAATAAGTCACACAGAAAAAGACACTTATCAGAAGATATCACTTATAGAGGGAATGGAAAAACCGCTACACTTGAACTCAATTACAAAACAGAACAGAGTCACACGTTTAGAAAACACACTATGGCTGCTTAACGGGAAAGGAGAGGTGGGGTGATGCATAAAACAAGGGTTTCAAATTAGCTCAGATACCGTTCCATAAACCCAATATGTAATAGACAAGACCTACTCCTTGCTCAGTGAACTGGACTCAACACCCCCTATTCACCGCCCAAGAATATATCTGACTAGTAAGAATGTCAAAACCTATGTATTGATATCCCTCTGTAAGTGAGTCAAGTGGGTGTAAAGCGGCAGAAACACAGCAGTGAAAAGCAGCTAAACCCCATTATAAAAATCAAATACTTTAAAATACCCGTGAACAAAGACCGTGAAAGAGAGAGAAATTCTTACCAAATTCGTTCAGGGGCTGTGATGCCACCTGGATTGACCATATCTAGACCCACAGCTGATTGAGACATAAGGATGGACACTCTTGGGGCTGAGAGGTTTGGTGAGGTTGGGGGAGCAAACGCAGACCCTTTAAAGGAATACTGCGTGGTACCCATCCCATGGGTCCCAAAACTCCAGGTTCAAGGGTATCTTCCTATATCGAAAACATGCATCAGAAACCCAGAAGATGGTACACCGTGTGATCGGGAAAGTTTTCTAAAACGCTCCTCATTTCTCATCTCCTTGTGCTCGGGTTCGCCATTCCAGCCGCTTTACTAGCAATCTCCCTCATTGGAGAATCAACACCTTTAACCTCCTGTTCCGTACACGTTGCAATTTGTACTGAGGATGAACGGGAAGAGGGGGAACCAATGAGAGACTCGCTCTAGGTGTTGGGACAGGCACAGGCCACTCTATTTTCCGATCAGGAAGAAGAATTAACCACAGGCTCAGCCTGCCGCCCGGAACCAGAATAGGGCCTGAAGCAATCCTGCGCTTTTGCGGCCAGCTCCCAAGAAAGCGAGTTGAAAAATGGAGCTCAGGGGCATTGCAATTCACAAACCTGCAGAGTTATAAATGACAACTCTTGTCCACAAATATTTTGAGGGAAGGAAACGCAGAGGATTTGAAAGCAAGGCAGAATTGCAGGAAACAGATTTCAGGAGGTAGATTCGAATCGCCTTCAAAGCACAGGAAAAGAGGCAAAACCTCCACAATGATGCCCTTGGCCAAAAAGGGCGTATGCGTTTTTTCCTGAATATATTCAGGAAAAAACGCATACGCCCTTTTTGGCCAACCAAGCAACCTGGAAAGGCAAATCAGCGCTACAAAGAAGTCTCGCTTCCCATCGGTCAAAAGGGCCATGCTGACTAAAGTGTCAAAACCAGAAATGCAGGACAGGCCATGGAGAAACAGGAGCCTTGCTACGCTGAAGGGCGGGATGTAAATTGCCAACAGCCACTCTGGAGAAGTGTACGGTGTGTACTGAAACATCTAAAAAACTCAGCTTACAGAGCATAGGGCACTTCCACTCATGGGCGTATAAATTGGGAAAACTAAAAATCAGCAAGACACAGGCATCCCAAAGTTTAGGGCTGCTCTGTTGACAAGAACCTCCACTTCGTTACACCTTAAATATCCCAGGAAAGAGAAAAATGGATAAAGAAGTTGTGGTCCTCATGTACAATTGAATATCACTCAGCCATGAAATCAACCTCATAAGGCTAGTAGCAGCATGATGAGTGGATTTAGGTACGACGATTCTAAGTGAAATAAGTCACACATAAAAAGACACTTATCAGAAGATATCACTTATAGAGGGAATGTAAAAACCGCTACACTTGAACTGACTTACAAAACAGAACAGAGTCACACGTTTAGAAAACACACTATGGCTGCTTAACGGGAAAGGTGAGATGGGGTGATGCATAAAACAAGGGTTTCAAATTAGCTCAGATACCGTTCCATAAACCCAATATGTAATAGACAAGACCTACTCCTTGCTCAGTGAACTGGACTCAAGACCCCCTATTCACCGCCCAAGAATATATCTGACTAGTAAGAATCTTAAAACCTATGTATTGATATCTCTCTGTAAGTGAGTCTAGTGGGTGTAAAGCGGCATAAACACAGTAGTGAAAAGCAGCTAAGCCCCATTATAAAAATCAATTACTTTTAAAAACCCGTGAAACAAAGACCGTGAAAGAGAGAGAAATTCTTACCAAATTCGTTCAGGGGCTGTGATGCCACCTGGATTGACCATATCTAGACCCACAGCTGATTGAGACATAAGGGTGGACACTCTTGGGGCTGAGAGGTTTGGTGAGGTTGGGGGAGCAAACGCAGACCCTTTAAACGAATACTGCGTGGTACCCATCCCATGGGTCCCAAATCTCCAGGTTCAAGGGTATCTTCCTACATCGAAAACATGCATCAGAAACCCAGAAGATGGTACACCGTGTGATCGGGAAAGGTTTCTAAAACGCTCCTCATTTCTCATCTCCTAGTGCTCGGGTTCGCCATTCCAGCCGCTTTACTAGCAATCTCCCTCCTTGGAGAATCAGCACCTTTAACCTCCTGTTCCGTACAGGTTGCAATTTGTCCTGAGGATGAACGGGAAGAGGGGAACCAATGAGAGAATAGCTCTAGGTGTTGGGGCAGACACAGGCCACTCTATTTTCCCATCAGGAAGAAGAATTAACCACAGGCTCAGCCTGCGCCCGGAACCAGAATAGGGCCTGAAGCAATCCTGCGCTTTTGTGGCCAGCCTTCAAGAAAGCGAGTTCAAAAATGGAGCTCAGGGGCACTGCAATTCACAAACCTGCAGAGTTATAAATGATAACTCTCGGCCACAAATATTTTGAGGGAAGGCAACGAAGAGGATTTGAAAGCAAGGCAGAATTGCAGGAAACAGATTTCAGGAGGTAGATTCGAATCGCCTTTAAAGCACAGGAAAAGCGGCAAAACCTCGACAATGATGCCCTTGGCCAAAAAGGGCGTATGCGTTTTTTCCTGAATATATTCAGGAAAAAACGCATACGCCCTTTTTGGCCAACCAAGCAACCTGGAAAGGCAAATCAGCGCTACAAAGAAGTCTCGCTTCCCATTGGTCAAAAGGGCCATGCTGAATAAAGTGTCAAAACCAGATATGCAGGACAGGCCAAGGAGAAACGGGAGCCTTGCTACACTGATGGGCGGGATGTAAATTGCCAACAGCCACTCTGGAGAAGTGTACGGTGTGTCCTGAAACATCTAAAAAACTCAGGTTAGAGAGCATAGGGCACTTCCACTCATGGGCGTATAAATTGGGAAAACTAAAAATCAGCAAGACACAGGCACCCCAAAGTTTAGGGCTGCTCTGTTGACAAGAACCTCCACTTCGTTACACCTTAAATATCCCAGGAAAGAGAAAAATGGATAAAGAAGTTGTGGTCCTTATGTACAATGGAATATCACTCAGCCATGAAATCAAAGTCATAAGGCTAGTAGCAGCATGATGAGTGGATTTAGCTACGACGATTCTAAGTGAAATAAGTCACACAGAAAAAGACACTTATCATAAGATATCACTTATAGAGGGAATGGAAAAACCGCTACACTTGAACTGAATTACAAAACAGAATAGAGTCACACGTTTAGAAAACACACTATGGCTGCTTAACGGGAAAGGAGAGGTGGGGTGATGCATAAAACAAGGGTTTCAAATTAGCTCAGATACCGTTCCATAAACCCAATATGTAATAGACAAGACCTACTCCTTGCTCAGTGACCTGGACTCAACATCCCCTATTCACCGCCCAGGAATATATCTGACTAGTAAGAATGTTAAAACCTATGTATTGATATCTCTCTGTAAGTGAGTCAAGAGGGTGTAATGCGGCAGAAACACAGCAGTGAAAAGCAGCTAAACCCCATTATAAAAATCAATTACTTTTAAAATCCCGTGAAACAAGGACAGTGAAAGAGAGAGAAATTCTTACCAAATTCGTTCAGGGGCTGTGATGCCACCTGGATTGACCATATCTAGACCCACAGCTGATTGAGACATAAGGGTGGACACTCAGGGGCTGAGTGGTTTGGTGAGGTTGGGGGAGCAAACGCAGACCCTTTAAAGGAATACTGCGTGGTACCCATCCCATGGGTCCCAAATCTCCAGGTTCAAGGGCATCTTCCTACATCGAAAACATGCATGAGAAACCCAGAAGATGGTACACCGTGTGATCGGGAAAGGTTTCCAAAACGCACCTCATTTCTCATCTCCTTGTGCTCGAATTCGCCATTCCAGCCGCTTTACTAGCAATCTCCCTCCTTGGAGAATCAACACCTTTAACCTCCTGTTCCGTACACGTTGCAATTTGTCCTGAGGATGAACGGGAAGAGGGGGAACCAATGAGATACTAGCTCTAGGTGTTGGGACAGGCACAGCTCACTCTATTTTCCCATCAGGAAGAAGAATTAACCACAGGCTCAGCCTGCGCCCGGAACCAGAATAGGGCCTGAAGCAATCCTGCGCTTTTGCGGCCAGCTCCCAAGAAAGCGAGTTGAAAAATGGAGCTCAGGGGCACTGCAATTCACAAACCTGCAGAGTTATAAATGATAACTCTCGTCAACAAATATATGGAGGGAAGGCAACGAAGAGGATTTGAAAGCAAGGCAGAATTGCAGGAAACAGATTTCAGGAGGTAGATTCGAATCGCCTTTAAAACACAGGAAAAGCGGCAAAACTTCGACAATGAGTCCCTTGGCCAAAAAGGGCGTATGCGTTTTTTCCTGAATATATTCAGGAAAAAACGCATACGCCCTTTTTGGCCAACCAAGCAACCTGAAAAGGCAAATCAGCGCTACAAAGAAGTCTCGCTTCCCATCGGTCAAAAGGGCCATGCTGAATAAAGTGTCAAAACCAGAAATAGAGGACAGGCCATGGAGAAACGGGAGCCTTGCTACGCTGATGGGCGAGATGTAAATTGCCAACAGCCACTCTGGAGAAGTGTACGGTGTGTCCTGAAACATCTAAAAAACTCAGCTTAGAGAGCTTAGGGCACTTCCACTCATGGGCGTATAAATTGGGAAAACTAAAAATCAGCAAGACACAGGCACCCCAAAGTTTAGGGATGCTCTGTTGACAAGAACCTCCACTTCGTTACACCTTAAATATCCCAGGAAAGAGAAAAATGGATAAAGAAGTTGTGGTCCTTATGTACAATGGAATATCACTCAGCCATGAAATCAACGTCATAAGGCTAGTAACAGCATGATGAGTGGATTTAGCTACGACGATTCTAAGTGAAATAAGTCACACAGAAAAAGACACTTATCATAAGATATCACTTATAGAGGGAATGGAAAAACCGCTACACTTGAACTGAATTACAAAACAGAATAGAGTCACACGTTTAGAAAACACACTATGGCTGCTTAACGGGAAAGGAGAGGTGGGGTGATGCATAAAACAAGGGTTTCAAATTAGCTCAGATACCGTTCCATAAACCCAATATGTAATAGACAAGACCTACTCCTTGCTCAGTGAACTGGACTCAACACCCCCTATTCGCCACCCAAGAATATATCTGACTAATAAGAATGTTAAAACCTATGTATTGATATCTCTGTGTAAGTGAGACATGTGGATGTAAAGCGGCAGAAACACAGCAGTGAAAAGCAGCTAAACCCCATTATAAAAATCAATTACTGGGCTTCCCTGGTGGCGCAGTGGTTGAGAATCTGCCTGCTAATGCAGGAAACACGGGTTCGAGCCCTGGTCTGGGAAGATCCCACATGCCGTGGAGCAACTAGGCCCGTGAGCCACAACTACTGAGCCTGCGCGTCTGGAGCCTGTGCTCCGCCACAAGAGAGGCCATAATAGTGAGAGGCCCGCGCACCGCGATGAAGAGTGGCCCCCACTTGCCACAACTGGAGAAAGCCCTAGCACAGAAACGAAGACCCAACATAGCAATCAATCAATCAATCAATCACTAAAGAAATCTTAAAAAAAAAATTTGCTTATATTTAAAAAAAAAACCAATTACTTTAAAAACCCCGTGAAACAAAGACAGTGAAAGAGAGAGAAATTCTTACAAAATTCGTTCAGGGGCTGTGATGCCACCTGGATTGACCATACCTAGACCCACAGGTGATTGAGACATAATGGTGGACACTCAGGGGCTGAGAGGTTTGGTGAGGTTGGGGGAGCAAACGCAGACCCTTTAAAGGAATACTGCGTGGTACCCATCCCATGGGTCCCAAATCTCCAGGTTCAAGGGCATCTTCCTACATCGAAAACATGCATGAGAAACCCAGAAGATGGTACACCGTGTGATCGGGAAACGTTTCTAAAACGCACCTCATTTCTCATCTCCTTGGGCTCGGGTTCGCCATTCCAGCCGCTTTACTAGCAATCTCCCTCCTTGGAGAATCAGCACCTTTAACCTCCTGTTCCGTACAGGTTGCAATTTGTCCTGAGGATGAACGGGAAGAGGGGAACCAATGAGAGACTAGCTCTAGGTGTTGGGACACGCACAGCTCACTCTATTTTCCCATCAGGAAGAAGAATTAACCACAGGCTCAGCCTGCGCCCGGAACCAGAATAGGGCCTGAAGCAATCCTGCGCTTTTGCGGCCAGCCTTCAAGAAAGCGAGTTGAAAAATGGAGCTCAGGGGCACTGCAATTCACAAACCTGCAGAGTTATAAATGATAACTCTCGGCCACAAATATATCGAGGGAAGGCAATGAAGAGGATTCGAAAGCAAAGCAGAATTGCAGGAAACAGATTTCAGGAGGTAGATTCGAATCGCCTTCAAAGCACAGGAAAAATGGCAAAACCTCCACAATGATGCCCTTGGCCAAAAAGGGCGTATGCGTTTTTTCCTGAATATATTCAGGAAAAGACGCATACGTCCTTTTTGGCCAACCAAGCAACCTGGAAAGGCAAATCAGCGCTACAAAGAAGTCTCGCTTCCCATCGGTCAAAAGGGCCATGCTGAAAAAAGTGTCAAAACCAGAAATGCAGGACAGGCCAAGGAGAAACGGGAGCCTTGCTACGCTGATGGGCGGGATGTAAATTGCCAACAGCCACTCTGGAGAAGTGTACGGTGTGTCCTGAAACATCTAAAAAACTCAGTTTAGAGAGCATAGGGCACTTCCACTCATGGGCGTATAAATTGGGAAAACTAAAAATCAGCAAGACACAGGCACCCCAAAGTTTAGGGATGCTCTGTTGACAAGAACCTCCACTTCGTTACACCTTAAATATCCCAGGAAAGAGAAAAATGGATAAAGAAGTTGTGGTCCTTATGTACAATGGAATATCACTCAGCCATGAAATCAACGTCATAAGGCTAGTAACAGCATGATGAGTGGATTTAGGTACGACGATTCTAAGTGAAATAAGTCACACAGAAAAAGACACTTATCATAAGATATCACTTATAGAGGGAATGGAAAAACCGCTACACTTGAACTGAATTACAAAACAGAATAGAGTCACACGTTTAGAAAACACACTATGGCTGCTTAACGGGAAAGGAGAGTTGGGGTGATGCATAAAACAAGGGTTTCAAATTAGCTCAGATACCGTTCCATAAACCCAATATGTAATAGACAAGACCTACTCCTTGCTCAGTGAACTGGACTCAACACGCCCTATTCACCGCCCAAGAATATGTCTGACTAGTAAGAATGTTAAAACCTATGTATTGATATCTCTCTGTAAGTGAGTCAAGTGGGTGTAAAGCGGCAGAAACACAGCAGTGAAAAGCAGCTAAACCCCATTATAAAAATCAAATACTTTAAAATACCCGTGAACAAAGACCGTGAAAGAGAGAGAAATTCTTACCAAATTCGTTCAGGGGCTGTGATGCCACCTGGATTGACCATATCTACACCCACAGCTGATTGAGACATAAGGATGGACCCTCTTGGGGCTGAGAGGTGTGGTGAGGTTGGGGGAGCAAACGCAGACCCTTTAAAGGAATACTGCGTGGTACCCATCCCATGGGTCCCAAATCTCCAGGTTCAAGGGTATCTTCCTACATCGAAAACATGCATCAGAAACCCAGAAGATGGTACACCGTGTGATCGGGAAAGTTTTCTAAAACGTTGCTCATTTCTCATCTCCTTGTGCTCGGGTTCGCCATTCCAGCCGCTTTACTAGCAATCTCCCTCCTTGGAGAATCAGCACCTTTAACCTCCTGTTCCGTACAGGTTGCAATTTGTCCTGAGGATGAACGGGAAGAGGGGGAACCAATGAGAGACTAGCTCTAGGTGTTGGGACAGGCACAGCTCACTCTATTTTCCCATCAGGAAGAAGAATTAACCACAGGCTCAGCCTGCGCCCGGAACCAGAATAGGGCCTGAAGCAATCCTGCGCTTTTGCGGCCAGCTCCCAAGAAAGCGAGTTGAAAAATGGAGCTCAGGGGCACTACAATTCACAAACCTGCAGAGTTAAAAATGATAACTCTCAGCCACAAATATTTTGAGGGAAGGCAACGAAGAGGATTTGAAAGCAAGGCAGAATTGCAGGAAACAGATTTCAGGAGGTAGATTCGAATCGCCTTTAAAGCACAGGAAAAGCGGCGAAACCTCGACAATGATGCCCTTGGCCAAAAAGGGCGTATGCGTTTTTTCCTGAATATATTCAGGAAAAAACGCATACGCCCTTTTTGGCCAACCAAGCAACCTGGAAAGGCAAATCAGCGCTACAAAGAAGTCTCGCTTCCCATCGGTCAAAAGGGCCATGCTGAATAAAGTGTCAAAACCAGAAATGCAGGACAGGCCAAGGAGAAACGGGAGCCTTGCTACGCTGATGGGCGGGATGTAAATTGCCAACAGCCAGTCTGGAGAAGTGTACGGTGTGTCCTGAAACATCTAAAAAACTCAGTTTAGGGAGCATAGGGCACTTCCACTCATGGGCGTATAAATTGGGAAAACTAAAAATCAGCAAGACACAGGCACCCCAAAGTTTAGGGCTGCCCTGTTGACAAGAACCTCCACTTCGTTACACCTTAAACATCCCAGGAAAGAGAAAAATGGATAAAGAAGTTGTGGTCCTTATGTACAATGGAATATCACTCAGCCATGAAATCAACGTCATAAGGCTAGTAGCAGCATGATGAGTGGATTTAACTACGACGATTCTAAGTGAAATAAGTCACACAGAAAAAGACACTTATCAGAAGATATCACTTATAGAGGGAATGGACAAACCGCTACACTTGAACTGAATTACAAAACAGAATAGAGTCACACGTTTAGAAAACACAGTATGGCTGCTTAACGGGAAAGGAGAGGTGGGGTGATGCATAAAACAAGGGTTTCAAATTAGCTCAGATACCGTTCCATAAACCCAATATGTAATAGACAAGACCTACTCCTTGCTCAGTGAACTGGACTCAACACCCCCTATTCACCGCCCAAGAATATATCTGACTAGTAAGAATCTTAAAACCTATGTATTGATATCTCTCTGTAAGTGAGTCAAGTGGGTGTAAAGCGGCAGAAACACAGCAGTGAAAAGCAGCTAAACCCCATTATAAAAATCAAATACTTTAAAATACCCGTGAACAAAGACCGTGAAAGAGAGAGAAATTCTTACCAAATTCGTTCAGAGGCTGTGATGCCACCTGGATTGACCATATCTAGACCCACAGCTGATTGAGACATAAGGATGGACCCTCTTGGGGCTGAGAGGTGTGGTGAGGTTGGGGGAGCAAACGCAGACCCTTTAAAGGAATACTGCGTGGTACCCATCCCATGGGTCCCAAATCTCCAGGTTCAAGGGTATCTTCCTACATCGAAAACATGCATCAGAAACCCAGAAGATGGTACACCGTGTGATCGGGAAAGTTTTCTAAAACGTTGCTCATTTCTCATCTCCTTGTGCTCGGGTTCGCCATTCCAGCCGCTTTACTAGCAATCTCCCTCCTTGGAGAATCAGCACCTTTAACCTCCTGTTCCGTACAGGTTGCAATTTGTCCTGAGGATGAACGGGAAGAGGGGGAACCAATGAGAGACTAGCTCTAGGTGTTGGGACAGGCACAGCTCACTCTATTTTCCCATCAGGAAGAAGAATTAACCACAGGCTCAGCCTGCGCCCGGAACCAGAATAGGGCCTGAAGCAATCCTGCGCTTTTGCGGCCAGCTCCCAAGAAAGCGAGTTGAAAAATGGAGCTCAGGGGCACTACAATTCACAAACCTGCAGAGTTAAAAATGATAACTCTCAGCCACAAATATTTTGAGGGAAGGCAACGAAGAGGATTTGAAAGCAAGGCAGAATTGCAGGAAACAGATTTCAGGAGGTAGATTCGAATCGCCTTTAAAGCACAGGAAAAGCGGCGAAACCTCGACAATGATGCCCTTGGCCAAAAAGGGCGTATGCGTTTTTTCCTGAATATATTCAGGAAAAAACGCATACGCCCTTTTTGGCCAACCAAGCAACCTGGAAAGGCAAATCAGCGCTACAAAGAAGTCTCGCTTCCCATCGGTCAAAAGGGCCATGCTGAATAAAGTGTCAAAACCAGAAATGCAGGACAGGCCAAGGAGAAACGGGAGCCTTGCTACGCTGATGGGCGGGATGTAAATTGCCAACAGCCAGTCTGGAGAAGTGTACGGTGTGTCCTGAAACATCTAAAAAACTCAGTTTAGGGAGCATAGGGCACTTCCACTCATGGGCGTATAAATTGGGAAAACTAAAAATCAGCAAGACACAGGCACCCCAAAGTTTAGGGCTGCCCTGTTGACAAGAACCTCCACTTCGTTACACCTTAAACATCCCAGGAAAGAGAAAAATGGATAAAGAAGTTGTGGTCCTTATGTACAATGGAATATCACTCAGCCATGAAATCAACGTCATAAGGCTAGTAGCAGCATGATGAGTGGATTTAACTACGACGATTCTAAGTGAAATAAGTCACACAGAAAAAGACACTTATCAGAAGATATCACTTATAGAGGGAATGGACAAACCGCTACACTTGAACTGAATTACAAAACAGAATAGAGTCACACGTTTAGAAAACACAGTATGGCTGCTTAACGGGAAAGGAGAGGTGGGGTGATGCATAAAACAAGGGTTTCAAATTAGCTCAGATACCGTTCCATAAACCCAATATGTAATAGACAAGACCTACTCCTTGCTCAGTGAACTGGACTCAACACCCCCTATTCACCGCCCAAGAATATATCTGACTAGTAAGAATCTTAAAACCTATGTATTGATATCTCTCTGTAAGTGAGTCAAGTGGGTGTAAAGCGGCAGAAACACAGCAGTGAAAAGCAGCTAAACCCCATTATAAAAATCAAATACTTTAAAATACCCGTGAACAAAGACCGTGAAAGAGAGAGAAATTCTTACCAAATTCGTTCAGAGGCTGTGATGCCACCTGGATTGACCATATCTAGACCCACAGCTGATTGAGACATAAGGATGGACCCTCTTGGGGCTGAGAGGTGTGGTGAGGTTGGGGGAGCAAACGCAGACCCTTTAAAGGAATACTGCGTGGTACCCATCCCATGGGTCCCAAATCTCCAGGTTCAAGGGTATCTTCCTACATCGAAAACATGCATCAGAAACCCAGAAGATGGTACACCGTGTGATCGGGAAAGTTTTCTAAAACGTTGCTCATTTCTCATCTCCTTGTGCTCGGGTTCGCCATTCCAGCCGCTTTACTAGCAATCTCCCTCCTTGGAGAATCAGCACCTTTAACCTCCTGTTCCGTACAGGTTGCAATTTGTCCTGAGGATGAACGGGAAGAGGGGGAACCAATGAGAGACTAGCTCTAGGTGTTGGGACAGGCACAGCTCACTCTATTTTCCCATCAGGAAGAAGAATTAACCACAGGCTCAGCCTGCGCCCGGAACCAGAATAGGGCCTGAAGCAATCCTGCGCTTTTGCGGCCAGCTCCCAAGAAAGCGAGTTGAAAAATGGAGCTCAGGGGCACTACAATTCACAAACCTGCAGAGTTAAAAATGATAACTCTCAGCCACAAATATTTTGAGGGAAGGCAACGAAGAGGATTTGAAAGCAAGGCAGAATTGCAGGAAACAGATTTCAGGAGGTAGATTCGAATCGCCTTTAAAGCACAGGAAAAGCGGCGAAACCTCGACAATGATGCCCTTGGCCAAAAAGGGCGTATGCGTTTTTTCCTGAATATATTCAGGAAAAAACGCATACGCCCTTTTTGGCCAACCAAGCAACCTGGAAAGGCAAATCAGCGCTACAAAGAAGTCTCGCTTCCCATCGGTCAAAAGGGCCATGCTGAATAAAGTGTCAAAACCAGAAATGCAGGACAGGCCAAGGAGAAACGGGAGCCTTGCTACGCTGATGGGCGGGATGTAAATTGCCAACAGCCAGTCTGGAGAAGTGTACGGTGTGTCCTGAAACATCTAAAAAACTCAGTTTAGGGAGCATAGGGCACTTCCACTCATGGGCGTATAAATTGGGAAAACTAAAAATCAGCAAGACACAGGCACCCCAAAGTTTAGGGCTGCCCTGTTGACAAGAACCTCCACTTCGTTACACCTTAAACATCCCAGGAAAGAGAAAAATGGATAAAGAAGTTGTGGTCCTTATGTACAATGGAATATCACTCAGCCATGAAATCAACGTCATAAGGCTAGTAGCAGCATGATGAGTGGATTTAACTACGACGATTCTAAGTGAAATAAGTCACACAGAAAAAGACACTTATCAGAAGATATCACTTATAGAGGGAATGGACAAACCGCTACACTTGAACTGAATTACAAAACAGAATAGAGTCACACGTTTAGAAAACACAGTATGGCTGCTTAACGGGAAAGGAGAGGTGGGGTGATGCATAAAACAAGGGTTTCAAATTAGCTCAGATACCGTTCCATAAACCCAATATGTAATAGACAAGACCTACTCCTTGCTCAGTGAACTGGACTCAACACCCCCTATTCACCGCCCAAGAATATATCTGACTAGTAAGAATCTTAAAACCTATGTATTGATATCTCTCTGTAAGTGAGTCAAGTGGGTGTAAAGCGGCAGAAACACAGCAGTGAAAAGCAGCTAAACCCCATTATAAAAATCAAATACTTTAAAATACCCGTGAACAAAGACCGTGAAAGAGAGAGAAATTCTTACCAAATTCGTTCAGAGGCTGTGATGCCACCTGGATTGACCATATCTAGACCCACAGCTGATTGAGACATAAGGATGGACCCTCTTGGGGCTGAGAGGTGTGGTGAGGTTGGGGGAGCAAACGCAGACCCTTTAAAGGAATACTGCGTGGTACCCATCCCATGGGTCCCAAATCTCCAGGTTCAAGGGTATCTTCCTACATCGAAAACATGCATCAGAAACCCAGAAGATGGTACACCGTGTGATCGGGAAAGTTTTCTAAAACGTTGCTCATTTCTCATCTCCTTGTGCTCGGGTTCGCCATTCCAGCCGCTTTACTAGCAATCTCCCTCCTTGGAGAATCAGCACCTTTAACCTCCTGTTCCGTACAGGTTGCAATTTGTCCGGAGGATGAACGGGAAGAGGGGGAACCAATGAGAGACTAGCTCTAGGTGTTGGGACAGGCACAGCTCACTCTATTTTCCCATCAGGAAGAAGAATTAACCACAGGCTCAGCCTGCGCCCGGAACCAGAATAGGGCCTGAAGCAATCCTGCGCTTTTGCGGCCAGCTCCCAAGAAAGCGAGTTGAAAAATGGAGCTCAGGGGCACTGCAATTCACAAACCTGCAGAGTTAAAAATGATAACTCTCAGCCACAAATATTTTGAGGGAAGGCAACGAAGAGGATTTGAAAGCAAGGCAGAATTGCAGGAAACAGATTTCAGGAGGTAGATTCGAATCGCCTTTAAAGCACAGGAAAAGCGGCGAAACCTCGACAATGATGCCCTTGGCCAAAAAGGGCGTATGCGTTTTTTCCTGAATATATTCAGGAAAAAACGCATACGCCCTTTTTGGCCAACCAAGCAACCTGGAAAGGCAAATCAGCGCTACAAAGAAGTCTCGCTTCCCATCGGTCAAAAGGGCCATGCTGAATAAAGTGTCAAAACCAGAAATGCAGGACAGGCCATGGAGAAACGGGAGCCTTGCTACGCTGAAGGGCGGGATGTAAATTGCCAACAGCCACTCTGGAGAAGTGTACGGTGTGTACTGAAACATCTAAAAAACTCAGCTTACAGAGCATAGGGCACTTCCACTCATGGGCGTATAAATTGGGAAAACTAAAAATCAGCAAGACACAGGCATCCCAAAGTTTAGGGCTGCTCTGTTGACAAGAACCTCCACTTCGTTACACCTTAAATATCCCAGGAAAGAGAAAAATGGATAAAGAAGTTGTGGTCCTCATGTACAATTGAATATCACTCAGCCATGAAATCAACCTCATAAGGCTAGTAGCAGCATGATGAGTGGATTTAGGTACGACGATTCTAAGTGAAATAAGTCACACATAAAAAGACACTTATCAGAAGATATCACTTATAGAGGGAATGTAAAAACCGCTACACTTGAACTGACTTACAAAACAGAACAGAGTCACACGTTTAGAAAACACACTATGGCTGCTTAACGGGAAAGGTGAGATGGGGTGATGCATAAAACAAGGGTTTCAAATTAGCTCAGATACCGTTCCATAAACCCAATATGTAATAGACAAGACCTACTCCTTGCTCAGTGAACTGGACTCAAGACCCCCTATTCACCGCCCAAGAATATATCTGACTAGTAAGAATCTTAAAACCTATGTATTGATATCTCTCTGTAAGTGAGTCTAGTGGGTGTAAAGCGGCATAAACACAGTAGTGAAAAGCAGCTAAGCCCCATTATAAAAATCAATTACTTTTAAAAACCCGTGAAACAAAGACCGTGAAAGAGAGAGAAATTCTTACCAAATTCGTTCAGGGGCTGTGATGCCACCTGGATTGACCATATCTAGACCCACAGCTGATTGAGACATAAGGGTGGACACTCTTGGGGCTGAGAGGTTTGGTGAGGTTGGGGGAGCAAACGCAGACCCTTTAAACGAATACTGCGTGGTACCCATCCCATGGGTCCCAAATCTCCAGGTTCAAGGGTATCTTCCTACATCGAAAACATGCATCAGAAACCCAGAAGATGGTACACCGTGTGATCGGGAAAGGTTTCTAAAACGCTCCTCATTTCTCATCTCCTAGTGCTCGGGTTCGCCATTCCAGCCGCTTTACTAGCAATCTCCCTCCTTGGAGAATCAGCACCTTTAACCTCCTGTTCCGTACAGGTTGCAATTTGTCCTGAGGATGAACGGGAAGAGGGGAACCAATGAGAGAATAGCTCTAGGTGTTGGGGCAGACACAGGCCACTCTATTTTCCCATCAGGAAGAAGAATTAACCACAGGCTCAGCCTGCGCCCGGAACCAGAATAGGGCCTGAAGCAATCCTGCGCTTTTGTGGCCAGCCTTCAAGAAAGCGAGTTCAAAAATGGAGCTCAGGGGCACTGCAATTCACAAACCTGCAGAGTTATAAATGATAACTCTCGGCCACAAATATTTTGAGGGAAGGCAACGAAGAGGATTTGAAAGCAAGGCAGAATTGCAGGAAACAGATTTCAGGAGGGAGATTCGAATCGCCTTTAAAGCACAGGAAAAGCGGCAAAACCTCGACAATGATGCCCTTGGCCAAAAAGGGCGTATGCGTTTTTTCCTGAATATATTCAGGAAAAAACGCATACGCCCTTTTTGGCCAACCAAGCAACCTGGAAAGGCAAATCAGCGCTACAAAGAAGTCTCGCTTCCCATTGGTCAAAAGGGCCATGCTGAATAAAGTGTCAAAACCAGATATGCAGGACAGGCCAAGGAGAAACGGGAGCCTTGCTACACTGATGGGCGGGATGTAAATTGCCAACAGCCACTCTGGAGAAGTGTACGGTGTGTCCTGAAACATCTAAAAAACTCAGGTTAGAGAGCATAGGGCACTTCCACTCATGGGCGTATAAATTGGGAAAACTAAAAATCAGCAAGACACAGGCACCCCAAAGTTTAGGGCTGCTCTGTTGACAAGAACCTCCACTTCGTTACACCTTAAATATCCCAGGAAAGAGAAAAATGGATAAAGAAGTTGTGGTCCTTATGTACAATGGAATATCACTCAGCCATGAAATCAAAGTCATAAGGCTAGTAGCAGCATGATGAGTGGATTTAGCTACGACGATTCTAAGTGAAATAAGTCACACAGAAAAAGACACTTATCATAAGATATCACTTATAGAGGGAATGGAAAAACCGCTACACTTGAACTGAATTACAAAACAGAATAGAGTCACACGTTTAGAAAACACACTATGGCTGCTTAACGGGAAAGGAGAGGTGGGGTGATGCATAAAACAAGGGTTTCAAATTAGCTCAGATACCGTTCCATAAACCCAATATGTAATAGACAAGACCTACTCCTTGCTCAGTGACCTGGACTCAACATCCCCTATTCACCGCCCAGGAATATATCTGACTAGTAAGAATGTTAAAACCTATGTATTGATATCTCTCTGTAAGTGAGTCAAGAGGGTGTAATGCGGCAGAAACACAGCAGTGAAAAGCAGCTAAACCCCATTATAAAAATCAATTACTTTTAAAATCCCGTGAAACAAGGACAGTGAAAGAGAGAGAAATTCTTACCAAATTCGTTCAGGGGCTGTGATGCCACCTGGATTGACCATATCTAGACCCACAACTGATTGAGACATAAGGGTGGACACTCAGGGGCTGAGTGGTTTGGTGAGGTTGGGGGAGCAAACGCAGACCCTTTAAAGGAATACTGCGTGGTACCCATCCCATGGGTCCCAAATCTCCAGGTTCAAGGGCATCTTCCTACATCGAAAACATGCATGAGAAACCCAGAAGATGGTACACCGTGTGATCGGGAAAGGTTTCCAAAACGCACCTCATTTCTCATCTCCTTGTGCTCGAATTCGCCATTCCAGCCGCTTTACTAGCAATCTCCCTCCTTGGAGAATCAACACCTTTAACCTCCTGTTCCGTACACGTTGCAATTTGTCCTGAGGATGAACGGGAAGAGGGGGAACCAATGAGATACTAGCTCTAGGTGTTGGGACAGGCACAGGTCACTCTATTTTCCCATCAGGAAGAAGAATTAACCACAGGCTCAGCCTGCGCCCGGAACCAGAATAGGGCCTGAAGCAATCCTGCGCTTTTGCGGCCAGCTCCCAAGAAAGCGAGTTGAAAAATGGAGCTCAGGGGCACTGCAATTCACAAACCTGCAGAGTTATAAATGATAACTCTCGTCAACAAATATATGGAGGGAAGGCAACGAAGAGGATTTGAAAGCAAGGCAGAATTGCAGGAAACAGATTTCAGGAGGTAGATTCGAATCGCCTTTAAAACACAGGAAAAGCGGCAAAACTTCGACAATGAGTCCCTTGGCCAAAAAGGGCGTATGCGTTTTTTCCTGAATATATTCAGGAAAAAACGCATACGCCCTTTTTGGCCAACCAAGCAACCTGAAAAGGCAAATCAGCGCTACAAAGAAGTCTCGCTTCCCATCGGTCAAAAGGGCCATGCTGAATAAAGTGTCAAAACCAGAAATAGAGGACAGGCCATGG